>NW_006408550.1:445458-470911 GCF_000296735.1 Chrysochloris asiatica
CCTTTTCCACATTCCAACCATGGCTCGATCTCTGTATCCCAGAACCCTGTTGTTCCCAGGTTGTGCATATATCATTATTTAATGATTGCTTCTTGAAGGAAACTTATTGACAGAAAATTTCCACAATAGTTTCGCTTTTGTTATTTCTCTGTTTTGTTATTTCTTTTGTTATTTCTCTGGAGGGGAAACTTAGGACCCTAAGTTTCCCCTCCACCCCCACACACACCCAGTTAGGATCTGAACTCAGCAAGTATTTAGGTGATCTCTACATAAACTCTAGTGATGGCTAATGTAGGCAACATGTACCAAATGGAATGCATGTCTTTAAAAGAAAATTTAAATAGTATTTCTTTAGTAATTTGGTCATTTTCATTTCAAAGATTGTATTTAATAAGGTATATGGTAGTCAGCAGTTCAAACCCACCAGCTGCTCCTCGGAAACCCTATACAGGATTGCTGTGAGTTGGAACCAACTCGACCACACCTAACAACAACAAAGTGGTGACGCCAATATCTAAAATAGATTAATTATAATTACTTTCATTCAAATGCTGAATGTGAGAGTAAATATATTATCACCTCGTTTTTATGTGGTAACGAGACCTGCGCTGTGTATTTTTTCTGGCTCCACTTAATGGTGATGACACTTCTGTGCCTTTGATTTTCTTTACAGAATATAAAGAAAACATGGTCTAGATAAAGCATAAAGAGTTTATTTTCCTTCTTAACAATAGGAGCAGATGTCTCAAGTATTAGATGCCATGTTTGAAAAATTGGTCAAAGAAGGGGAGCATGTAATTGATCAAGGTGACGACGGTGACAACTTTTATGTCATTGATAGGTAAGTCCTACAGAACCATTCTACTGAGATGCAGAGGACTTCTGTGTAAAATGTAAATGTTTATTAGGGTTTGTGGAAAATTAATAAATGATAGTTGCGATTTCCTCTTGAAGGAGTCCTGGTGGCACTGTGGGTTAAGCCTTTGGGTTGCTAACTGAAAAGTTAGCAATTAAAACCCCTCAGCCGCCGCCTTGGGAGAAAGATGAGGCTGCTTACATAAAGATTTAGTCTGTGAAATCCTATCCATGGCGGAGGATTTGAGTTTGGGTTTAGTTTTTTTGCCGTTTACTTTTGTTGCTATGTTGTTGTTGTGAAGTGCTGTCAAGTTAATTCTGACCCATAGCGACCCTGTATAGAATTTCCTAGGAGCAGCTGGTGAGCTTGTACCACCTCCCTTGAAGTTCAAACGGCTTTGCAGTCTGACGCATTAGCCCATCGCGCCACACAGACACTATAAACCTGCAGATGTGTGCAATGAAACCACACCACATCGAGGAGAGAGACCGTGGTTATTTTTGCTCAGTTTATTGTAGGCATGTTTGCTGTTAGCCCCTCCTCATTTGCTAACTTCTGTTTGAGAGGTAGTTAGCTTTAACACTTTTAGTAGTTCGTAGATTCTTAGTCCAGTACAAAATAGAAGTGTAATAGAGACTCTAGGATATGATTTGAATCACAGTATCATTCAGCCTGTGTTATGATGTTTTCAAAAAGATTTTTCAGATTATTGTTCATTGTAAAAGTCAAACATGCTCATGGTTTAAAAAATTCAAATATTTCAGAAGGCTTTAAAGTGAAAAGTATGTCTCTTCCTACTGCTTTTACTGTGCAGTCATTGGAATGAGCAGTTGGTGTGTCCTTCCAGAGACTGTTTATGCATTATTATGTTTGTTTTTAAAATATTTTATTGAGAAATTGCTTTATTTATATTGAAAATAGGATTCCAGAGAAATCACATTGTGTTTTATTTATCTCATCATAGAGCAGTATGCCGTAGGCAATAATTAAATGAGACCTAAAATGGAATAAGGGAGCCGTTTCAGAAAGTCAGTATTTTTTTCACTTTGATAAAAATGATAATGAATTGCTTACAGACAATTGGTATTATCAGCTATTCCCATTTTGTGTGGACTACAGATAATCTCCAAGTCGGATTGATTGAATTATGTGTACTGCCCTGGATAGAGTTGTGCTCTACTCAGTGGTCTGACCAAAAACTTCGCCCCTTCTGTCTCCTAAGGCCTTGTTTTGATCTTTGATTTGTGGGTGGTAACTTTCACACACAAGCTCTTTGAATTGTTTTTTGCTGGAGTAATGAAGGTTTTTCCCCGATTTCTTCCATTCCCTCCTTCCTGCCTTGGTGACCTACAGACCTATTTTGAAGACTCTTGTCAGGGCTGAGATGTTTTCTGATTTTGGAAAGAACAAAACCATATACTCCAGTTAATAATATTATTAACAGCTTTTATCAATGGATATAGCACTATAGGATCAGCACTGAACTGCTAACCACTAGATTGACAGTTCAAATCCACCAGCCACTCCTTGGAAAAACTTTACAGGGTCATAATGAATTGGAATCAACTCAACAGGATTTACGAACAAGATCAATGAAACATCAAAAATTCATTCATCAGTTCATTTTGATTGAATTGTAGGGGTAGGGTACAGGAGAGCCCCAGGTAACATTCAGTATTCATCTTTTAGTACATACATTATATTAAATAAAAGTATAAACTGCCTTACATATGTATATAGTACATCTACTTTTCAGTTTGATCTAATTTGACAAATGAGTCACCCATTTGATAGATGAAAAGTCTGAGGAACACAAAAGTGGCATGACTCAATTAAAGTCACCCAGTCAGTGTAGAACTGGCCCTATAAACAGGTCTCCTGGCCATTGCTTTGACTCTTCCCATAGCTCCACACTGCCTGAGGTCTCACATCTCTCAGGAAAGAGAGCTGTGTGGACAAGCAGCACACGGTGTCTTAACAGATTTTACACTGATGCGATTTCATCTGGACTGGTAACTTACATTAACTTTCACTGGCACAATTATTACACATTTTATCCTATTCAAAATAGTAAACTTAGTAAATAGTTTTAGTGCAAAAGTCCTCAAATAGAACAGTTTGTCAACAGTTGAAAAAAAATTTCTCTTTTATTCAGAATACCTTTTGTCTCTTATGCGTTTGTTCTGATTGTTTTGTTGCTATTACTTTAATTCTTCTCCAGTCTTAAAAGCTACTCCTTTGTAGCCAACATTGCTTTTAAAAAATGTTTTGTCTTTGTTAGCTCTGTGTTGTTGCTGTTAAGTGCCACTGAGTCAGTTCTAACACATAGCAACCCTGTAGGGGCTTTCCAAGGAGTGGCTGGTGGGTTTGATTTGCTGACTTTGTGGTTAGCAATCCAGTGCTTATGCTACAGCGCCACACCAGGACTCCTGCCTGCCAGGGTTCATCTATAGAATAAAGCCAAATAAGTTCCTGTCTGCTCTCGCAGGTGCTTCCACCCTCCTTGAAATTATGTTAAAATACAGTCTGTGGAAAGGCCACATGAAGAATGTTGTTTATATCAATGTGGTGATGGTGATGTGCCGTGGAGTCAGTTCCGACTCATAGCGACCCTGTACAGGGTTTCCGAGGCTGTAAGTCTTTACGGGGAGCAGAAAGCCTCATCTTTCTACTGCAGAACGAGCTGGTAGTTTCGAACTGCTGACCTGAAGGTTCACAGCCCGATTCGTAACCACTACACTACCAGAGCTCCTTTATATAAATATATCGTTGTTGTTGTTGTTAAGTGCCGTCGAGTTGGTTCTGACCCATAACCACCCTGTATAGGGTTTTCAGGGAACAACTAACTGGTGAGCTTTAACCACCGGCCCTGCAGTTCAAACGGCTTTGTAGTCTGGCTCATTAACCCACAGCGCCACACCAGGACTCCTTAGGGTCTGGATAATATGTTATGCAGAGATATGCAAACTGAGTTTTACTTTCCAGGGAAGCAGGAGGGCAGGGAGAGATTCTAATTAAAAGCACATAGAAACTATAAAAAGTCCATGTTCAGATATTTAGTCTGAATTCCTACCACATTCCACATTAGATCAGGGGTTGGCAGATGTTTTGTGGAAAGGGCCAGGAAGCCAATATGTTATGATAAGTCATTTTCTTCTGATCACAGAAGTCATACTGTTCGTTTTAGAAACACACCCTCTTTAAGTTAGTGGTTGCCCCTCACTGCCCTTCCCCTCAGAGATAGCGTCTGTCAGTGGTTTGATACGTGTCAGTGGTTGCCTGTGCATGTACGATTTGGCTGTTATTCTTCCTTATAGTCTTATCAATTCTCTTACATGTGTATTGTTTCATCTTGTTTTCCGTAACAAAAGCCCGTATGGCCCTTCCCCTAGTCTACCTGGTGGTTTCTTCATGCTTATCTGGCACAGATGGGGCCTCAGGCACACGATGGTACCCTAGTATGAATTGCTGTTTTCTGTAGGAAAAGGAAGGCAGGAAGTCAGCCTTCATTACAGAGGACATGCCCTGAGAAATGTGTTGCTGTAATGGGATTTTCCATGAATTACTTTGACCTTTGATTTACATATGCTTCACAGAGGAACATTTGATATTTATGTCAAGTGTGATGGTGTTGGAAGATGCGTTGGTAACTACGATAATCGTGGAAGCTTTGGCGAACTGGCCTTAATGTATAACACACCCAGAGCAGCTACAATCACCGCTACCTCTCCTGGTGCTCTGTGGGGTTTGGTAAGTGAAAAATGTATTTGACTTGAGTGCTATCAATTGTGAAAATCATTATGTCAGTGTTGTTGTTGTTAAGTGCTGTTGAGTTGGTTCTGACTCATAGCTACCCTGTATAGGGTTTGAACTGCCAACCTTGCAGTTCCCAGTCTGGAGCTGATCCTACAACACCATACCAGGAGTCCCTTTTGTCAATAGCTAGGTTAATAGAGTATTTTAACCTCATGGGTAAGTTTATTTGGGATCATCACTTCGTGAGCATGTATTAGCAGTATATGGACGCTGACTTATTGGGCACCAACATTGTGCTGAATTCAGTCTTTGTGCCCTTCTCCATGCATCCAGTCAAGTCAGGAGTTTAGACCTGCGGGTTCTGAGAGACACTCAAACCCAAAATGTTCTTCCTTAGTAGCAGCGGTGTCTCCTTGGAGCTTGTTAGAAATGCAGATTCTGGAGCCTGTACCCCATGGAGATGGGGCTCCAACATTCTGTGTCTGAGCAAGCCCTCCCTGTGATTCTGGTGCATGCTAGAGTGTGAGAAAACACCATGGACAGATTCTCCGGGTGATACTGATGATTAGTAACAACTTAGCATTTAAAAGCAGCTTCGTAGACCCCCTTCCAAGACTAAAACTCAATGGGAATACACAAGCAGACATGCCTCTGATTAGTGACCACGTTTGTCACCGATAAAGGGAACTGAGGGATAAACAGCAATGAAGCTGTGAGTTAAGCCCTACAATGTTTAATAGACTCCTGTGAACTCGGGTGGAAACCTGGTTGGCTAGCAGTTTGGCAAGACTGGGGACTCTTGGGCCCAGTCAGTGACATAGCCACAGAGGACTGGAGTGGAGAGTGAAGCGTCCAGCTGATAAGAAGAGAGGGCATATGCACAGGAACACCCACACTTGCAGATAATGCCCACTTGACCTGGCTACATTGACTAGATGATCAGAGCTCAACTAGAGGAAGAAAGAAGAGGAAAAAAGAGTAATCTGATACAATTTGATGAACTTCACCTACACCTATGGATTCAGTAGCTCAAAAGAGGGAACAAATCTACAGCGAGGATCATTCCCACAGAGTAGACAGAGATGGGCAACTTGGACATTGGCCACCCAAAATGGGAAAGTCAGGGTGTGGCGCTATGGGCTAATGCGTCAGACTGCAAAGTCATTTGAACTGAAGGTTGGTGGTTCAAGTTCACCAGCTTCTCCTTGGAAACCCTATACAGGGTTGCTGTGGGTCGGAATTGACTTGACGGCACTTAACAATAACAACAAAGGCAAGAAGTGACTGGCTTACAAGCTTTCAAAAGGGAGCCTAGATCCAGAGGTCACAGAGGAAGGTAGAATCTCCACTGAGTGGTATCCAATCTGTCTGGGCGGGACTGATCAAAGGCGATGGGGATAGGTCTTTTGTGGTACAATGGTGAATAATTGTTATCAGGACTGACTGTGAGGGTTGAAAATGTAAAGGTAGAAATTTTGTAGCAAAAGGAGGGAAGTGATTGACTTTGCAGTCCAGGAGTGGAGGTCCCTGGGACCATCAAGGGAGAAGAGCGGAGTGTGGGACCTTACCTAGAGAAACAGTGATGCCAGAGATGGAGACAGAGATGATGACGTGGAGAGATGGAGAGGTGGGGACTCCAGACCCAGAGAGGGAGAGGGGCTGTGTGCTGATGACCAGGGGGCAGGCTTGCAGGGTATACCCTTTAGTTGGTTGCTAATACATGGAGGGGATTGTAACCATGGCAATGAAACAATATATGATACGATGTAAAGCTAATGTTCTCCCATGTAAACTGTCACATAATTCACAATAAAACATTTAAAATAAAAAAAGCAGCTTCATAGAGAAAAACTGCTTCCTGTCTGTGTTGCTCGGCCTGCTATACACTGGAACTACCTCTTTCCTAGGCCTCACGTGAGAGACCAGTTGAATTGGAACTCCTGGGAGTGGGGCCTGGACAACTTTAAAATAAATTTCTTAATGGTGATATTTCCACCAGACCTAATGTTGGTCTAAAGACACATTTGGGGAGAGAATGAGATTCCTTTCATGGATAATATCAGGATGTAGAGCAGCAGGCACTTATAAAGCTGATTCTGGAAGGCTGCATTAAGGTGGTGGTGGTTGTGTGCCACATGGTCAATTCCGGCTCATAACGACCTTGTATATCTGCTAAAAACGACATTGTATATCTTGATATAACAACCTTGTATATCTTCTAAAAATGACCTTGTATATCTTTATATAATGCCCTTGTATATCTTCAAGGGAGCAGACAGCCTCATCTTTTTCCCTCAGAACGGCTGACAGACTCAAACTGCTGACTTTGCTGTTAGCAGCCCAAATAGTAACCCATTATGCTTCCAGAGCTCCTTATATTTAAGGTTGTTGTTGTTGCTAAGTGCCATGGAGTTGGTTCCAACTCATAGAGACCCTGTGTGTGGTTTCTGAGGAGTGGCTGGTGAGTTTGAACCATCAACCCTGCGGTTCAAACCAACCTTGCGATCCAGTGCTTATCCTACAGTGCCACACCAGGACTCCATTTAAGGTGTTGTTGTTGTTGTTAAGTGTTGTGGAGATGATTCCGACTTATAGCGAACCTGTATAGGGTTTCCAAGGAGCGACTGTTGAGTTTGAACCACTGACCTTGTGGTTTAAACTGACCTTGTGGTGGAGTGCTGTATCCCAGTGCGTCTCACCTGAGATTCTTGTTACAATGCAAATTCTGATTCAGTGGGTTTGGGGTGGAACCTGAGAATCGCATTTCTCATCAGTACCCAGGCGGTGCCACTGCTGCTTGTGGCTCAGACCACACTTAAAGCAGCCCTGATTTATATAATTAAAATGGTATAACTGATTTAGGTTTGACACACATTTATTAGGTTATTTCTATTAAATCCTTGTGTGGATAAAAGAAAGGCTAGTTTACATACGGAGTTGTTAACAGTCTCATTTCCTAGGACTGTTGCATTACTGGTGTTACATGCTGCTCACCCAGTCTCGCGGATTGATTCTGAATGAGTAATGACAGAGCATCCTTCCATGTGCGCGTTGGCCACTTGTTTATCTTCTTTGAAGAAGTGTCTGCTCAAGACTTTTGCCTGTTTTTAAATTGGGTATTACTTTTCTTGTTGCCGATAAATCTGTTTTTAAAGAGCAGTTTGCCTAATTTGTCCCTTCTCAGAGAAGTTCAAATTGGCAAAAAAAACATTATGTTAAGGTCATCAGGTTGGCTCTCTGGCTTGTAAGTGCAGGTTAAGATACACAAATTCTAAATGCCTTTGGAAAAATAGTCTGACTTTGTAAATATCTGGTCAGTGTTAGGGAGTTATCTAGTGTACATGACCATTCAAATGACTGGGATGAGAGCATTTGAAATTGGACTTTATTACAGTGGATAAGAAGGGTAGGCTTCTAATTGGAAATTCTTCCAGACACATAGAGTTTATGATGGTTAATTTCTAAATTGCTAAACTGTTTCTAGTCTTCTCTGTTTGTGCAGTAACCTACTTTCATAAAATAGTGCTACGACTGGTTTCCAAACCAGTTCATATGTCAGAACCAGGGAGCTTTGATGGAATATAGCTCATGGATTCCTACATTCAGAGATATTTAGTTATTCAAATCTAGGACCTCAGACATCTTTTTTCTTTTATTTTCTTTCTTTTTTTTTAAGCACTGTAGTTGATTCTAATGTGTAGCCAGGTTTGGAAATGATTTCAATATTTTTGTTAGTTATTCTGCAAATTTGTCTCCTTTTTTAGTGATTAACAATATGAGTCCAAATTACAGCCAGTACCAAATTATAATAAATGAAATTAGAGAACAGGATGTTTAATTTCCTAGGGACTTACTTCTACACTGGCATTTTCATTTACGTTTAGCCTTAAATATGAGCATTTTACAATTAAGTGTATCTTATTTTAAATGGTGGGATCCTGGTGTGGTGCTGTAGGATAAACACTGGACTGCTAATCACAATTATGGTGGTCCAAACCCACCAGCCGCTCCTTAGAAACTCTATACACGGCTGCTATGAGTTGGAACCAATTAGACAACACTTCACAACCACCACAATGAAAATGGTACAATTAACAGTGGATGCCAACTGCTAACATAGTCATGGAGTTCTTTTTTAAGAATTAAGGTAATATTTTGTGAGAAATTTTTCAAAATAAAATTTATAGGAAAAACTCTGAGTTAACACCCTAAAATTTCTCTAGTTCTGTACCTTTGAAGTCATGTAGTATAAACATAAACAGGAACCTGCCAAACACCAGAATTAGACCCTACTTTAAAAGGTTGTAGTGTCTTTGGGCGTTCACATCTTTAAAAAGAGCACTGCCACAAAACTTGGCATAAACCATCTCTCAAAATCTCACACTGTAATTGTCTATGACATTTTCTAATAGTGTTTTTCACTGCAACTGTCATGAAGAAACACAATAAAAAATACCACGACCAATACATCAGTTTGTGTGTGTCTTCCTGTCTAAATAAAATAAATAGCAAAACACTATGAGGGATTCACTATTGAGATTTTTTATTCTACTGTATTTTTTATAAAAATACAGGTGATATCCCATCAAATTGATTGTGCAACCCTCAAGGGCCACCATGCACAGGAAAAGAAATATATATTATAACGAAATGTGCAAAGACCGAAAGGTAGAAAACCAAAAGGGAAGAATATTCTGCTCAGCATTTCTCAAGCTGAAAGAACTGAAGGGAGCATTAAAATATTGACTTGGCAATAATTTTGGATGATTCTATGGGCAGAATATCAAATGATGCAAGAAGCATCAAAAGAAGATGGGAGGAATACACAGAAACATGGCACCAAAAAGAAATGGTCAATGTTCAGCCATTTCAAGAAGTAGTATGAAATCAAGAACCGATGGTACTGAAGGAAGACGTTCAAGCTATACTGTAGGCACTGGCAGAAAACAAGGCTCCAGGAGTTGGTGAAATATTCATGGAAATCTTTCAACAAACTAATGCAACACTGGAGGCACTCTCTCATCTATGCCAAAAAATTTGGAAGACAGCTATCTGGCCAACTGATTGGAAGAGATCCATATTTATGGCCATCCCAAAGAAAGGTGGCCCAACAAAATGTGGAAATCATTGAACAATATCATTAATATCACATGCAAGTAAAATGTTGCTGAAGATCATTTAAATTTGATTGCAGCAATACATCACCAGGGAGCTGCCAGAATTCAAGCCAGATTCACAAGAGGATGCAGAACTAAGGATAATGGATTTTGGCTGAAAGTAGAGAATACTAGAAAGATGTTTATTTGTGCTTTATTATAACTATACCTATGCAGAAGCATTTAACTGTGTGGATCCTAACAAACTGGCTAGCATAGCAAAAAATGGAAATCCCAAGAAAATTTGTGTTCATGAGAAACCTGTACATGGACCAAGAGGCAGTCATTAGAAAAGACGAAGGGGGTACTAAATGGTCTAAAATCAAGAAAGGTCTGTGCCAGAGTTCTATCTTTTCACCGTACTTACTCAATTTTTATGCTGAGCAAGTAATCCGAGAAGTTGAACCATGTGAAGAAGAACATGGCAGCAGGATTGGAGGAAGACTCATTAACAACCTGTGATATGCTGCTAATACAACCTTGCTTGCTGGAAGGTGAGAGGACTTAAAATACTCACTGATGAAGATTGAAGAGCACAGCATCCTGTATGGATTTCAACCTCACTGTAAAGAAAATAAAAATCCTCACAAGTGGCCCAATAAATGTTGAGTTGTTAAGTGCTGTAGAGTCGGTTCTGTCTCACAGCAACCAGGATTTCCTAAGAGAGGCTGGTGAGTTTGAAATGCCGACCTTGTAGTTCAAACCGATCTTGAGGTTGAGTGGTTACCCTATGGCACCACACCAGGACTCCAATAAATAACATCATGATAAGTAAGCGGAGACAGAATTGAAGTTGTCAAAGACTTAATTTTGCTTGGCTCCAAAATCAATGCTCATGGAAGCAATAGTCAAGAAATCAAATGACATATTCCATTAGGCAAATCCGCGGCAGATGACCTGTTTACAATGTTAAAGAGCAAAGATGTCACTTTGAGGACTAAAGTGCATTTGATCCAAGTCATGGTATTTTCAGTCACCTCATATGCTCTGGTAGCATAGTGGATACAAATCGGGCTGCTAACTTTAGGGTCAGCAATTCAAACCTACCAGCTGTTCCGCAGGAGAAAGATGAGTCTTTCTGCTCCCGTAAAGATTTATAGCCTCGGAAACCCTGTACAGGGTCGCTATGAATCTGAACCAACTCCACAGCACATAACAACAACAACATATGCATGTGAAAGTTGGGCAGTTAATACAGTAGACGGTAGAAGAATCAATGCATTTGAAATATGGTTTTGGAGCACAATACTCCTCAGAACTCAGAATGGCAAGGTGTCACCTCTCGTTCTTTGGACGTGTTGTCAGGAGAGACCATCTTCATGGAAAATAACATCATGCTTGGTAAAGGGGAGGGTCAGCGAAAAAGAAGACCTGACCCCCAAGGAGATGGATTGATACACCGGAAAGCAATGTGGACTCAAAACATACCAATTGTTAGGATAGTGCAGGACCGGGCAATGTTTTGTTCTGTGTAGTTCTGTATATATATATATATATGTTGTTGTTGTTGTTGTGAAGTGCCGTTGAGTTGGTTCCAACCCATAGCGACCCTGTATAGGGTTTCCGCAGAGCAGCTGGTGAGCTTGAACCACCGATCTTGCAGTTAAAATGGCTTTGCAGTCTGGCGCATTAACCCACAGCGCCACACCAGGACTATATATGATATATATCCTTGTAGCGCAACGAGTTAAACGTCAGGCTGCTAAGTGCACGGCCAGCACTTCAAACCCACCAGCTCCTCCTCCCGAAAAAGATGAGTTGGTCTGCTCCTGTAAAGATTTATAGTCTCTCAGACTCTTAAGGCTCACTCCTGCTATGCGTCTGAAGTGACTCAATAGCCATGGGTTTGTTAGTTTTAAATATATATTGTATGGTCATCAGACAGTTCATGGAAAACCTTTTAAGTGGTGAAACAGCGCCTCCTTGTGGCTATAGATTATACATTGAGATTGAATCTATCTGGATAAAAAAAAAAGGTTGCGTCCTTTTTTAAAAAAAAAAAGTATTTTACATGGTTCGATGTTGTATTTATATAATATACAACTTAAGAGTCCTGGTGTGGCATTGTAGGATAAGCACTAGATTGCTAACCATAAGCTAACTGCTAAGTTGAGGGTTCAAATCCACCAGCAGCTCCTTGGAAATCCTATACAGGGTCGCTATGAGTCAGAATCAATTTGCCAGCACTTAACAATATTGCACTTAATGTTTGAAGAAATAAAAATCTGAAAATAGTTGTATCAGTAGTACAATAGGTTAATGTTGTATTTCAAACCCTTCAATTATTATTTGTTCCTCAAAAAGAAAAAAAATGAAAGACTATGTTGAAACAGGTATTTTTCCCCGTAAAATCCATGATTTAACTATCTTTGTATTTTCATATTCTGCTTTTAGGACAGGGTAACCTTCAGGAGAATAATTGTAAAAAATAATGCCAAAAAGAGAAAAATGTATGAAAGCTTTATTGAGTCACTGCCCTTCCTTAAATCTCTGGAGGTGAGTGTGCATATGTTCATGCTTTTATTTTATTTGCCTTAGAAACTTTACTTAGGAATGTTTTTTTTCTACAGAAAAGTTCCTTTGAATAAAAACCTATCCATATTTTCATTTGGAAAGAACTAATTATGTTTTTTTATAACTCAGTATTTCTTTTATGATCTATAACTGCAGCTGTTTTATTGTTTACAAGCACACAGATTTTTATCTGGTATATATAGCAAATTTTTTGTGTGATCTGTATTACTGAAAGAAATCACGTAAATGTGGCACTGCAGGATAATGTACTGGACACAAGGTCAGCAGTTCAAACCCACCAGCCGCTCCTTGGAAACCCTGTACAGGGTCACTATGAGTCGGAACTGACTCGAAGGCACATAACAATAACAACAAATTCCTTTATAAGGAGCAGTTACCTACAGAATTCTTACTTTCTCCTCAGTCATCCTTGTTTATTCTCTTTTCCTCTTAAAATTGGTGTTCCAGGACTTTGTGTTGTCCTCCTGTCTTTTCAGTATACACTTACTGCCATGGTGAACTTGTTAAGTCCCATGGAGCGAAATGCTGATGTCTCCTGAATGGGCATCACCCTTGGCTTCTGAGTCATTTACCCAACTGGCTACTTAACGTCTCCCCTCAGATGTCTAATGGACACCTCAGACACATCCCAAGTCTACTCCCACCCAGCTTTCCCTAGCTTAGTGGATGGCACTCCCTCCTTCCTTCCAGTGTCTCAGGCCAGAAACCTTAGAGTTAGCAGTGACTCATCCTTTCCCCCCTCCCACGCCCAATCTGTTAGCCCTCCTATCTGTTCTGTCTTTAGAATATATCCAAAATCTGACCATTTCCCACCTATTGCCCCACCATCACCTCCTGTCCGGCTTATTGAAGCCACCAGAGTAATCAATTTATAACCCAAGGCAGATCATGCCATTCTTCTGCTTAAGACCTTCCTTACAAGACCCTTTGCAGTGTGTCCTCTGCCCCTCCCCTTCTGACCTCATTTCCTCCAGCTCCATTCATCATGCTATTCCAGACACCAGTCTTCGTACTGCTTCTCAGGCATGCCAAGGCCACGCCTACATCAGGGCCTCTGTACTTACTGTTTGTCTGGAATGTCCTCCTACGTATCCCCTCTGGCTCACTTGCTTATCTCCATTTCTCAGTCTGGATGTCTTCTCAGTGACACCAGGTATCAGATTTTTATCTCTGAAGATGGAGACTTATGAGAGAAAGTGGGTTTTTGTTACCCCGTAATTCAACTTTTTCAAGAGTAAAGATGTCAGTTTGAGGACTAAGGTGTACCTGACCCAAGCCATGGTATTTTCAATAACCTCATATGCATGTGAAACTTGGACAGTAAATAAGGAAGACCGTAGAAGAATTGATGCTTTTGAATTACAGTGTTGAAGGAGAATATTGAAAGTGCCATGGGCTGCCAAAATAACCAACAGATCTGTGCTGGAAGACATGCAGCCAGAATGCTCCTTGGAGGCCAAGATGGTCAGATTTCATCTCTCATACTTCAGACATATTATCAGGAGGGACCAGTCCCTGGAGAAGGGCATCAGGCTTGGTAAAATGGAGGGTTAGGGAAAAAGAGGGCGACCCCCAACAAGATGGCTTGGTACAGTAGCAGCAGCCATGGACGCAAGCATAGCAATGATTGTGAGGTTGGCGTAGGATCGGGCAGTGTTTCATTGTTTTGTGCATAGAGTCGCTATGAGTTGGTAGCGACCTGAGGGCACCTAACAACAACAACAAATTCAACTTTACTTTCCCTATTTCATTGCTAAACTGGATGTTTTCTAGATACCTCAATCACATAATTGAAGTCTTTTGTGAGAAATTAAAGGAGACATATTATACATGTTGTAGATGCAGTGTCTTCTAAAGCAGCAAATAGCAAAATATCAGTACTTCTCCTTTCTAATAGCTCCATTGGATTTTCAGTTTAGGCCTGGTTGAAAGTGTGGCCACCTTGCAGAAGGCGTGTTAGGCAGTGTATCCTCTATAGCAGCATAGCTCTTTAAATATAAACAGATCTGAGGTTGGAAATCCAGATACCTTCTGAACTAGGCAGGTAACACAGAGAGGAAAGCAAGCCAGAAAGGGCCTTTGGTAACGTAGAGAAATGTACGTCATCTAAAGGAACAGCTGCTCTTCACCGTCCTCTGCTGTTACCATGTGGAAATATGGGCTGAGTGTGGCTGAGTCGTCTCTTTTTCAAGAGGACTGGAATCCATATTTGTTTGAAAAAATGTATTTTTAAATGCTTTTTTAAAAAATGAACACATGCACTAGTGGACTTGTTTGGTTGATACCTTACCAGTGTCCAGCCTCTGAAATAGTAAAAGCTTATACTTCAGTCTGCTTGTATTTAACATTGTCCTTTTTCCTTTGTAGGTTTCTGAACGCCTGAAAGTGGTAGATGTAATAGGCACCAAAGTATACAACGATGGAGAACAAATCATCGCTCAGGTATGTAATTCAATTTGGGTTTGTATTCAAAACGTTTTTATACGTTGATGATTTTCTCATATGTATTTCTGCAATCGGTGTATAGTGTTGAATGCCACTTCTTCCAGGTGACCTCTTAAAAATGGTTTGATTTATAGCCATTATGCTACTTACATATTTTGCTTATATAATGAACTACGAGTAAATATTCATGAAACCATCTAATGGCTTTTGGCATAATTTTATATATGTATGTGACGTGAAATTCACGTGTATATATACAATGTCATTTCTAAGAGGAAGAAACAGGTGAGTGAGTGTTCCATGAGATTACTGAGAACCCAGATTAATGAGCATGGACAGGGCCTCACCATGAAACCTGAGGTTGTTCCTTGATAACATTAGCCAGGAAAGGAGCCCACCAGGCTTTGAGCACTAAATGGGCCAGCATCTTATTTAACCTATGTCTTTCTGAAATCTCAGCTGAATCAAATGGTACATGGGCTTCAAAAAATGCGTGCAAAACTGGAATGAAAATCAAATGGAATTTGTGTAGGAATTATTTAATGAAAAACTAGTCTTCTCACCCAATTTATAATAATAAGTTAGAAAAAGATTTTTCCATGAGCTTTCTGAACTCCCCTCATACTGCCTATCTCATTTAGATATCAGAAGATTTACAGGAAGTAGGATAGGTGAACATTGCTGGAGTTCACAGATGAAGCATGCAGGCAAGGGAACCTTATTTCATAGGTATCTTTTTTAACTAGAGTAAATCATTCACACGGATTTAAAAAACAGATTCTGTAGTTCTTATAGTATTATATGATGCTATAGAAACTATTGACTTTTCCTTTCATACGTGCCAAACAAAGTTCAAGGTCTGGGAGACTAAGAATTATTCTTTCAGACGGCAAATAAACACATAACGCTCTCTCTTGTCTTTGGTTTTTACATATATGCAGTGTAGGGCAGGCAAGAAACAAGGTTTAGGTTCTGCTTTTGTTGTTAAGTGTCGAGTTGGTTCTGACCCATAGTGACCCTTATAGAGTTTCCAAGGAGCTGCTGATAGGTTTGAACTACCAATCTTGTGGTTTGCAGTCTAGCACCCATCCTACAGCACCATACCAGGAAGTCCTACTATATAAATTGGTAAATCAAGTTTTCCAGTTGCCGTTCTGTCAATTGCAATTCATGGCAACCCCTTTTACAACAGAGAGGAATTCTGCTCCATAGGTTTACAGGTTTTCAGAAGCAAATCACTAGACCTTTCTTCTGAAGCCCCTCAGGTGGGTTCAGACTTTTTAGTTAGCAGCCGAGTACGTAACCTTTTGCGTCACCAAGGAGAACCAAGTGTAGAGTGCTTTCAAAATGAGATTTTTAGCTTTGTATTTTGAGATACGTATTCACAGGAAGCTTCAAGAATAACACAGAGAGGCCACGTGTTCTTGTCCCACACTGTGCCTTTCTCCCATGGTAATGACTCTCCTTCCTTTAGTATAATATCAAAACCAGGAAACTGCCATTGGTACCACTCACAGCCCTTCCTTAGATTTTATTAGTGATGCGTGCGTTTAGAGCATATAACTTAGCACTTATAGGCTTAGGGCTTGTTGAATATAATTTTAGGTATTAGTTGTATTTTAAGCACTCATACATATAGATATCTGCAACTATATTATATGACTCTAGACTCAGCATTTATTTTTGTGGTGCAACCTAGTAAATTTCTTGGATTATACTAAAGAGTTTCAAAATACCTGTTTCTCCAGAATCAGTTTGAGAGGGACAAGAGTCAATACCTGTGTGGTGATTGTTGTTGTTAGGTGCCATCGAGTTGGTACCGACTCATAGCGACCCTATGCACTGCAGAACAAAACACTGCCCTATCCTGGGCCAACGTCACCACTGTTGCCATGCTTGAGCCCATTGATGCTGCCATTTGGCCAATCCATCTCGTTGGGGTCTTCCTCTTTTTCTCTGACCCTCCACCTTACCAAACATGATATCCTTCTCCAGCGACTGGTCCCTCCTGACAATGTGTCTGAAGTATGAGAGACGAAGTTTGGCCATCTTAGCCTCCAAGGAGCACTCTGGCTGCACTTCTTCCAAAACGGATCTCAATAGTTTCTTTTGGCAGCCCATGGCACTTTCAATATTCTCCTCCAACACCACAACTCAAAAGCATCAATTCTTCTACCGTCTTCCTTATTCACTGTCCAGCTTTTGCATGCATATGAGGTTATTGAAAATACCATGGCTTGGGTCTAGCCTCTATATTATATTCATACTTTTTAATGCAGAAGGGCATCACTAGAAATCAAGGCAGACTTCATTAAAATAAAACTTCAGAAAAGCATGTGTAGTTAGTAATGGCAATGCTGTAAGACTCCTCCAAAAGGTCTATGAGAAACCTTGCGGTGGAGTCAGCAGCCTGAAGTCTCAGATCTGGTCCCTGATAATGGCAGTACAAATGTCTGGATGCTTTCTGCCCTTGGTGAGTAGTAGACAGGTTAGTTTGCATCATGTATTATAATAGGACATGGGGGAACACTGATAAGCTACCCAGGGAGAATCGACCCACTTCTCAGGCTACAGGATCTGCTGGTCCGTTCTTGCCTACCAGAGAGGTGCTGTTGGGATTCATAGCAGCAATGCAGTTGCTAATTGTGTAGCTGGTAACCCAGACTGAAAATTGAGTGATCTTCTTCTCCCAGTGTTGTCATCTTGGTTGGGTGGTTGTATTCTAGTAGAAATGCTGTGATAGGGACTGTATGACTTCAAATAATTTCACAAAGGAAACCATAACTAGGTAATTGTCAATAGATAGTAACCTCTCAGTTAGGAACTCAGCCTGTTTTTGATGGGCTTTTAACTTTTATATTGGGTTGCTGCCAAATTGTATTTTCATCCTCTGCTTTTATTGTCATTCTCATAGGGAGATTTGGCTGATTCTTTCTTCATTGTAGAATCTGGAGAGGTGAAAATTACTATGAAAAGGAAGGTAAGCATTCTTAAGTCATAGAAATCCACACAATATGAGCAGACAGCATAGCAGATTTTCTTTCTTTGTTATGGTTAGGCTAAGGTGGACTTCCATTTCCTACAAGCTGAGTAATCATTACTGTTTTATTCCCTGGCCAGGGTAAAGCAGAAGTGGAAGAGAATGGTGCAGTAGAAATTGCTCGATGTTCTCGGGGACAGTATTTTGGAGAACTTGCCCTGGTAACTAACAAGCCTCGAGCAGCTTCTGCACACGCCATTGGGACTGTCAAGTGTTTAGGTAGGAATCGCATCCAGAGGCATGCTTTTCCTGGTTAAAATGGTTTTGTTGACATGTTACATATGTGTGTTGTATAGGTCATTTTTATGGTCTCCACAAAATGTGACATGATTAGGATATACTGCATTATAAAATCAATTTGTGGGTATATTTCTTTGAAAATTTTCATATGCATAGGCATGTATGTGTGCATATATATATGTATATGTTATTAAGTGCCATCGAGTCGGTTCTGACCCATAGTGACCCTGTATAGGGTTTCCAAGGAGCAACTGGTAAGCTTGAACCACCAACCTTGTAGCTCAAACGGCTTTGCAGTCTGGCACATTAGCCCACAACGCCACACCAGGACTCCATAGTTTATATATATATGTAAAGTGCCGTCGATTCAATTCCAATACATAGTGACCCTGTATAGGGTTTCCAAGGAGCAGCTGGTTAGCTTGAACCGCCAACCTTGCAGTTCAAACAGCTTTGCAGTCTGGTGCATTAACCCACAGTGCCACACCAAGACTATATATGTATATGTATATATGTATGTATATATATATGGAGTTCTGAGAGAGAGAGCGTTCTGGTGTGGCACTGGATTTCAAGGTTGGTTTGAACTGCAAGGTCAGTGGTTCAAACTGACTAGTCCATCCTCGATCCTTGGAAACCCTATACAGGGTCACTGTGAGTCGGAACTGACTGGCTAGCACTTCATAACAACATGGGTGTATGTAGATACATACATGTATATGTGTGTACATATATATGAAGTGATGAAGTCTTGGTGTGGCACTGTGAGACTGGACTGCAAAGTCAGCTTTTGAACCTCAGGGTCGGCAGTTCAAACTCACCAGCTGCTCCTTGGAAACCCTATACAGGGTTGCTGTGGGTTGGAACCGACTCGATGGCACTTAACAACAACAACAACACAGATTTCTTACTTGAAGAAAGTGCTACTTACCTTTGCCAGTTCCTGAACTATATTTTGCATTATTAAAGTAAGCTATCAGCCCAGTGCTGCTCCACAGTGTCATACGTCTATATCTATATGCCTATATATATATATATATATATATATATATGATTAGAAAGCCTCATATTTCTCCCGCAGAACAGCTGGTAGTTTTGAACCGCTGACCTTAAGGCTCGCAGCCCGATTCGTGACCACTACGCTACCAGAGCCTAGAACTATGTAAAGATCATAAGTGAAAAAATAGGGGCAAACTTAGGGGTTCTAGTCAAACATAACTGACTACACTTGAACAGCAGAAGACAAAATAGATGACTGAGACCTCCTAAAAAGTAGACATTTAACGTTCATCAAAAGATTTCGCCAAAAGAGTAAAAAGAGAACCCGTGGACTGGAAACATTTTTTTGGCAATGACCTGTCAGACAAGGGACTACTGTAAAATTTAGAGAACTCTTCTACACCTCAACAAGAAGATAACAAATAATCCAGTTTAAAAATGGGCAGAGGCCCTGAACAAACACTTCATTAAAGAGATTCAGGCAGCCAACAAACATTTGAAGAGATGCATTAGAGAGAGGCAAATTAAACAATGAGACACCATCTCACTCCAGCATTGATAACAAAGTTCTAAAAACAGAAAACAATAAATATTGATGAGGCTGTGGAGAGACTGGGATCCTACTACACTACTGGTGGGACTGTAAAATGTTGAAACCGCAGTGGAAAACAGTACGGTGCTTCCTCAAAATGTTGGAAATACCATATGACCCTGCAATCCCTCTACTTGGTCGATGGCCTCAAGAAAGCCATGACATGAATAAATATATGCACAGCCATCGTCATTGTAGCACTATTAGCAGTAGCAAAACGTTGGAGACAGCTTAAATGCCCATCAGCAGAAGAACAGTTAAACAAACTGGTACAGACACACAATGGACTACTATATAACATTGAAGAATAATGATGTATCTGTGAAACATCTCATAACATGGATGAACTTGGAGATGTTTTCACAATTAGGTTTTTAATCCACATTGAGTTCATTTTTGTATATAGTGTGAGATATGGGTCTTATTTCATTCTGCAAATTGAGAACGTTATGCTAAGTAAAATTAGTCAATTATAAAAGGACAAATATTGTATGAGACTACTGTTGTTTTCTTGCTAAAAGAAGCATTCTATGAATGTTACCAGGGGTGGGAGGGAAGGAAGATTATTCTTTGAGTAGAGGATAGACACATGTTAACTTGGATGATGGGGGAAGCAATATACAACAAGAGGGAAATTGGCTCAGGAAAGATGAAGGCAGTGGAAGACACAGGGAGGAGTGCAAGAGTTAAAGTGAATAGGGTATAAATACTGCTAACCTGGAATCCTGGAATGTTGCTTTAGGCTAAGCACTCAACCACAAGGCCAGTTTGAACCTCAAGGTTGGTGGTTCAAATCCACCAACACTCGAAACCCTGTATAGGGTCACCACAAGTCAAAACTGACTGAACGGGACTTAATAACTGTTGGATGGAACATGAAAGGGATTGCAATCATTGTAATGACACAAAGTATATGATTTGTTGAATGTGGAACTGATCATCTGTTCTGTAAACTTTCACTCAATTCACAATGAAAAGTGAAAAAAAAGTAAATTCATTTGCAGTTTTATGTTTGAGTTTGGTCATTTTTTCCATGTATATATTATGAATTAAGTTTTGAAATGCATGATACTAGCAAGCAAATTACCATATCAGAGGATGCATGTTTTGATAGAAGTCAATAAGAACACAAAAGAAAAAAATTATAAAAAGGTAACATTTACTTTTTATAACATGGCATTGTGGAAACCCAGAGAAAGGAAAACAAGATAGGAAATATTCCCCTTGCTTTTAAGTTCATAATAACTAAACTGGAAGCATCCAAATTAATTTATTTTTCAAAATTCCAAGTTTTGCTGTGACAGTTGTTTGTTATCTTATCGGTCTGGACCAAGAACCTTTCTCAGAAGGGCTTGAGGGGCGGCCCGGCTGCTTCCTTGTAAAATAGAATGTTTTTATCTTTATGGAGTTTTTTTCTTGTATTTTACAATATTTACTTAAAAATACGATTGCATTATTGGTATATGCAAAATAGGTATCATAAACAACTTTGAAATTCTGCATATTTGCAAAAATATCATTGATTTTACTTTTCTGCTCCTCTTTTCTTAGCCATGGATGTGCAAGCATTTGAAAGGCTTTTGGGCCCTTGCATGGAAATTATGAAAAGGAATATCACCACCTACGAAGAACAGTTAGTGGCCCTGTTTGGAACAAACATGGATATTATTGAACCCACTGCATGAAGAAAAAGTATGGCGCAAGAAGATCTCTAGTGACAAAATTACACAGTAGTGGTTAGTCCACTGAGAATGTGTTTGTGTAGATGCCAAGCATTTTCTGTGATTTCAAGTTTTTCCTTTTTTTTTTTTTAAATTACATTTCCAATGTATCAGTAAACAGAGTAGTGATTTAATAGTCAATAGGCTTTAACATCACTTTCTAAGTACTTAGATCATTAAAAATTCTACGTACTGATAGAATGACATTCCACTCCATAAGGTTATGTTCTGACTGAAAAGTTTTATCCAAATGATTGTAATATACTGGAAGAATAAGTGTTTAAGAAGATAATTAAAGGATATTATAGGTAATGCAAGATGTGTTCATTTCTACTTATTCAGACTGATCTGTTAGCAAGTATGCCCATGTGAGAGGGAACTTAGTAATGAATCATGCTGTATAGCATGGCATCACATTCTTTTTGCAAATCATATTATACAGTAAGGAGTTCTGGTGTGGTGCTGTAGGATAAGCATTGGACTGCTAACCACAAGGTCTGCAGTTCAGACCCACCAGCCGCTCCTCAGAAACCCTATACAAGGTCACTGTTGAGTTGGAACTGACTCAATAGCACTTAACAGCAACAACAATGTATAGTAAGTATGAGTTTAATAACTTTTGTTTTCGACTTTTTTTGGCTTGATAAGTTACATGCAGGCCTTGGCCTATTGGTGACATGGTAAAAAGAACATCATATGCAATTTAAAAACCTTTTATATTTTTTGCAATAAAGTACATTTGACTTCTTTGGCATAATGTCAGTAACCTACATATTCTAGTGGTTTTAATGACAGGCAATATAGTCATGATATAGGGAAAAGAATCTTTCTTAGATGCAAGATCATTATTAACGTTTTCTCCTCATCAAGCATATATCTTAGCTTCCTTTTTCATTTTATAATTTTCTGTATTTTTATCTTTAAAATTTTGTGTTTGACATTCTAAGTCACAAATGAAGCTTTCAAAATAAAGCTATTCAGACTTGTTAAATCTGGCAGTTTGTTTTGCTAGTAAAACCCTAAGATCTTGCTAATAGTAAAACAACAGCAGAAAGCCTCCGATACCAAAAATTATTTTTGATTCCTTATCAACATAGTAACTGGGTATTTTTTCATTTTTCACTAGAACTACATAGTACTTTATAGGTATCTGCTCCCGATGGGTTTCTGGTTAAAAATTCCTCCAAGATGGTAAAAATAAATATAAGCAAAGCCATATATTCTATGGTAAAACAAGTGTCTTCTCCTACCACATATTACTGTTAGACTTTACCATTTGCTTTAATGTATATTCAGAGTTAAAGTGCAGAATGAATTCAGTCTACTGTGATAATTCATGTGCGTGTTATTCTGCTACATAAGATTAATTGAATTACCTTCAATCAAAGAAGTATACTCATAGATGATTTGTAGTCTCATAAGACACTAGTGTTCAGAGATACTAATTTTAATGAATTTTTCACTTTTAAGTGAGATATTTCATTTTGGGAAACATGTTTCCAAACAATATATGTACATGGGTAAACTTACTCTGTGACTAGCTTGGTCTTATTTAGAGAATGTTTATAGTCCCACTTGTATATGAAAAAACATGGTTAGAAAATACTAATTGGATAATGTATTTGTAAAAAGTTATATAAAGTCTATAAAGGTACAACATCTGCCACATTTTCAGAACATTTTTACTAAACCTTTTTGGAACAGATAGCTCTCTACATGAATATAATTTGTCGTCTGTTTTACTTAACATTTTATTTTAAAAACCAAGTCTGCTAAAAAAAAAACAAAAACCTACATTTTGATTCATGATTGTGTATTCTTTATTCACCATCTCAAGTAACTTATTTTGTTGCATAAGCTGATTGTTAAATATTCAAAGAGCAGCAAACAAATGCCTGTTTAATAAAAGAAATGCTGACCAAGGCTGTAAATGCCAGTTACATTATTTTCAGTATTGTTGGTTATATTTACATTTTCCTTATAATAAAGCACACTTTTATAATAAAATATGTTAATTGGTTTTTTTATATTTTTTTGTACATGTTGCTTCAATGTAACTTTGTAATGTAAGTACTGGACTGCTAACCTCAAGGTCAGTGGTTCAAACCTACCAACCGCTCCTCGGAGACCCTATGCAGGGTTGCTGAGTCAGAACCGACTCCACAGAACGTCTTATGTGAAAATTAACTCCTTGAGCACAATGCAAGAAAGAATGGTTCTGTATGGCAATAGTTGTTCTATTTGTTTCATTTTATCTCTCAGTCATATGTGAGAGAAAATTGTGGCACGTTGCAGATTAGTGTGTCCATTTAGAATAACCAAATCAATCTAGATCATTTGTGAATTTATGTGGAAAATAGCTCATTAAAACACCTCACATTTGGCTTATGGATATCATCATTTCATCATTAACCAAAATTCTTTACTGTTTGAAAACTGTCAAAGGATGGAGTCCCTGATGCATTGGATGTAGTTTAGGAAAGGATTAGGAATTTCAGAAAACATTCTTTTGATACTGAGGTCCTTGCTCTTATTTGTCTTAAATCAATATAAAAAGGTGTTGTTTTTCTTGCATATCAATATGAACTGTTGTTGTTAGGTGCCATCGAGTAGGTACCGACTCATAGTGACCTTATGCACAGCAGAACGAAACACTGCCTGATCCTGGGCCAACCTCACTACTGTTGCCACCCTTGAGTCCATCGATGCTGCCACTTGGCTAATCCATCTCGTTGAGGGTCTTCCCTCTTTTTCTCTGATGCTCCACCTTACCAAACATGATATCCTTCTCTAGCAACTGGTCCCTCCTGACAATATGTCTGAAGTATGAACTAGGTTCAGTAAATGTATTTTAACATGTACTCTTCCACTACCAATGACACAGTTGGGTGAAGATATTTGGGTTTGATGCGGTAGAATAAGAACTGGATTGTGAGGTCATTTGGCAGTTTAAACTCACCAGCCGCTCTCAAGGTCGCTATGAGTCAGAATTGACTCGATGGCACTTAACAACAGAATCAATGATAAACTCTGGGGTATGAGGCAAGGATTATGGAAGTTATTGAAATGTGTAAACATTAAGATAAGTGCTGAGTCCTTTTCCTTTCTAGAATCGCTTTAAGATACTGATGAATTTTTGCTAATTCTTCCCAAGAATTATTTATAACTAGGATTTGATGACCTTTGCTCTTCTTAGAAAAAAAATAATAATGGCTAAGTCTAGATGAATAATACACATGGATAAGTCAAGGTTTTGTTAAATAGCAGAAGGGATTCTAATATTTAAATGTTATTAACGAAGAAATAGAATTATAAAGAATGCTGGCTTCTAAAATGAAAACTAATGTGAAATGCATTTTGATGTTGAATACCAGTACTCCATATTGCAAAAATAGTTTTCACATAAAGGAAGAAATTGGAGTAAGAATTGAGACAATTGTACCTGTTCCAGGATCCTTTTTAAGCAACAAAACTGGTTGAGCAACTGATTATAGTTGTTCCTCTTCACAGGTATTTAAAAAAACTAACTTGAAATGTGTAATGGATTATAGAAATGGAAGCAGTAAAGTGCGCCTGCTATTTGCAGAAGACTTATGTGCCTAACACAGTAACTGTTGTTAAGTGCCGTTGAGCTGGTTCCGACTCATAGTGACCCTGTATAAGTTTTTCGAGGAGCAGCTGGTGAGCTTGAACCACTGACCTTGCATTTCAAACTGACCTTGCAATCCAGCGCATTAACCTACAGTGCCACACCAGGACTCCAACACAGTAACTATGAAAATTTAATTCAGTTTTGTAGTGGAAGAGAAATAGAGACTGCATTACAAAACTTAAGGTTCCTCACCCAATTTTTGGCTTCATATTTTTCTCAAGTAATAAAATTAATGAGCCTCATGTATCAAGAAATTTGTATCAAATTTCCAGTGGAGACTGAAACTATATTAAATTGTTTTTATTTAGCAGATTGGCTCAGAATTTTTTATACTCTAAAAATCTAAATTTGCCTAGAATATCCTAAAGAAACATGAAACATTTGTATATGGGAAGATGTGATGATACTAAATTGTCACTATCACAAAAATGAAGTACTACCTACCTATGAGCTCTGGTAGC
>NW_006408550.1:471066-495415 GCF_000296735.1 Chrysochloris asiatica
CTACCTATGAAGAAGGTGTTTTTCCCAAATACTGATTCAACTACAGCCCGAGTCTTGCCATTTAATGCAAAATACATGAGATTTTTTGTTAGCACCAATTATAACTGATGAATTATTGCATGTAAACACTTATTTTACTCTCAATCAAGAAACAGAAAATGACTTTTTTTTTTTGAGGTTCCAGTTAAAACTTTAGGTTTGAGTTGCAAATGGGCTCAGAAGTGACAAAAGAGGCCTTGGCTCTTGACTGCAACAGCCCAGAGTATTTCTCTTTTAACATGAGAAAATGTTTACAAAGTAGAACCCTTGAATAAATGAGTTGATGACCAGTGATAAATCTTGGATGAACTGCTTCTAATAGCTGATTTTCCATCTTTGTCCTAATAGGAAAGCTATCTAGATCCTAATGAGAAACAACAGCATAAACTATCTCCCTCAAACTTCAATACCTTTTCAGGCTCAAGGCGGGCATTAACATAAGTGTACTTACTTTTACATAATGTTCTTAAAATGTGTACAAATGACAATTTTGTAAGTCAAGTATTTGAGTTTACTGTAGGAGAACTGTTTATTATTAGACATTTTTTGTAAATTTTTATCTTATAAATGCCCCCCCATTACAGCTCAACTAAAAACTGAAATTTCCTCAACATTTTTATTACTACAGTGTATTATATGATATGCTGTGTAATTTGAAGGGGTTGAAGTGTATTCACTAGACAAAGGTGTGTGTATATAATAGGCAATGAGGGAAACAATAATGAAAATAGTACTTAGTGTATAACGTAATTGGAGTGATGAGATCTGTTCTCAAATAAGTAAGAGACAGAAAGTGGCACTTAATACTACTCAGAGTCAGTTTTCAAAACAGTATATAGCATAATTATGTTAGCTGTCCTTGAGTCAGTTCAATCATCCTCCCTATTTTCCGCTAACTTTTCATTCATTTGTTTGGTAGGCATCTATTGAGTATTTGTGGTGGAGCAGATAAAAAAATGCAAAAGAGATAAATGGGTAGGAAAATGTTAGCAAAAATGTTAAGTACAATGTGATGGAAGTTATACATTATTTGCTCTGGTGTTAATTGCTCTTCTATCAAGGTCATTTGTCCCTGAAATGAGGTACTGTTGACAAGCAAGTAAGAAAAAATGCACAGGAGTCTAGGACACCAAGAAGACATGAGAAAAAATATGTGGGAGTTTTTGTTAAAAAGTTCAGATAGGAAATTTGACCACCATTTGTCAGTTTGGTATAACGTGGTGGTTTTGGGGTTGCTGTGATGTTGGGTGCTAAGCCACTGATATTTTCAAATACCATATTTGACGGGGTTCAGTTGAGCTTTCAGACTAAGATATCCTGGGAAAAAAAGGACCTGCGGAATGTACTGTTTCCTAGAGTAGATTATTTCCGTTAGCTGATCCCATTAACACAAACTCCCAGGTATTTTCTACTCATGTCTAATTGGTGAAAAACTGGCCAGTGAAAACCTTAAGAATAGCAATGGAACATTGTCTGATACAGTACTGGAAGATGCCCCCTTCAGGTTGGAAGGCACTTCAAAACATTTGGGACCCTCACTTGGTGATATGTCACAACAAAAACGAGAAGAAACAGCCACAAACATCCATTAATCAGAATGTGTAATGTACCAAGTACAAATCAAGGAAAATTGGAGGTTGTCAAAAGTTAAATGGAATGCTTGAAGATTGGTATCTTAGGCATTAGGGAGCCGAACTGGACTGGTATTGGCCATTTCGAATCAGACAATCATGTGATCTACTGTGCTAGGAACGACAAATGGAAGAGGTAGAATGATGTCACATTCATTACTAAAAAGAACATTTCAAGATATATCCTGAAGTGCAATGCTATCAGTTATAGGATAAGATATACATGCCTCTAAAGAAGACCAGTTAATATGACTATTAATTTAAATTTATGTACTAATCACTAATGTCAAAGATGAGGAAATGGAAGGTTTTTACTAACTTCTACAGTCTGAAGTTGATCAAACATGCAATCAAGATGCATTGATAATTGCTGGTGATTGGGATGTAAAAATTAGAAAAATAAGGATCAGTAGTCGGAAAATATGGCTTTGATGATAGAAATGACGCTAGAGGTCACATGATAAGTATATCCACTAAATGGAATAGAATACACAGAAATTAACTATGTCTGTGGGAAGAGACAATGGAAAGCTCGATATCAAAGCTGACGTCACATGAATCTTGGATGAAAACTGTAAATACCAGAAAGATGTTTACCTGTGCTTTATTGATTACACAAGATTTTCAACTATATGGATCATGACAAACTATGTACAACATTGCAGAGAATGAGCATTCTAGAACACAATTGGGCTCATGAGAAACTTGTGCTTAGACCAAGAGAGGCAGTAGTTCAAAAAGAACAAGGGGACACTGAACTATCTAAAACCAAAAAAGGTGTGCTCCAGGGTTGTATTCTTTCACCAAATTTATTCACTCTGTATGCTCAGGAAATAATTTGAGAAACTGAGCATTTACAAGTCTGTCCTGGAAGAAGTACAGCAAGACTACTGCTTCAGAGTTACGGATGTTGAGATTCCATTTCACCTACTTTGGATTTATTATCAGGAGATATTCTTTTCCTGGGACTGGTCTCTCCTGATAATAAATCCAAGTAGGTGAAATGGAATCTCAACATCCGTAACTCTGAAGCAGTAGTCTTGCTGTACTTCTTCCAGGACAGACTTGTAAATGCAAAAAAGAGGAAAACCCTCAGCAGGGTGAAATGACATAGTGGCTGCAGCAAGTCTCAAACCTGGCAACAATTGTGAGGGTAGTGTAAGACTAGGCACAACAATTGTGAGGGTAGTGTAAGACTAAGACTGTACACAAGGTTGATAGTAAGTTGGAACCAGCTTCTATGGCACTTTAACTACAATAAAGAAAAGTATGCAATGAAACACTTGAGAACAGTCATTTATTTGAGCATTGAAACTCTTAATTTTGTAATTTGGAAGTGATATGATGTAGAATTATTTATCATCTCTAAATCAACTTACATTTTCATGTAAACCAAGTTGGACTTGACCAAAAAAAAAAAAAAATCTGAAGTGAGGCCAAAAAGTTAGTCCCCGGTGACCTGAAGACAGACATATAAGTTTATTTAGATTTGCATCTGCAGAACTCCAGATGAATATATTCCTGTTTATAGGACCCCTGTGTAAGAATTTTTTGCTTGAACAGCAAGCTCATTCTTTGCCCTCCTCCTAGTAACCTAGATCTGTTCTTTCCAACATTTTCCTTCTCTGTCTACAGCACTGGACAGTGACCCAAATCAGAAACTTGAAAAATATTTTTGGTTCCTTCTTCACCTTCCACATATAGTGAGAAACAATAAAATCCTGTTGATTCTTCCTCCTAATGGTAATATAATGCTAATACATCAAATAGCAGCTATTGATGAAAGGTCTTGCTTTAGAGTCATCTATAAAAAAAGACATCCTGGTGTGGCACTGCAGGATAATGTGCTGGACTGCAAAGTCAGTTTGAGCTGCAAGATCAGCGTTTCAAACTCACCAGCTGCTCTTTGTAAACCCTATTCAGGGTCGCTGTGAGTTAGAAACGAATCCATGGTACTTCACAACAAAACAAATGCAAAATCTGGAGCACTGTAGGATTAGCACTGGACTGCTAAACACCCACCAGTCACTCTTGGAAACCCTATACAGGGTTGCTATGAGTCAGAACCCAATGGGCAACACTTAACACCAGCATGCAAAATTTAAACATTTAGTTGCATCAGTTACAAGCACCAAATCCCCTCAAACAATACCACTACTGTCTTCTAGTAGATTCAGACTCATAGCAACCATATAGGACCAAGAACTGCCCTGTAGGGTTTTCAAAGTGGTAATCTTTACAGAAGCAGAGTGCCCCATCTTTCTGCCCCTGATGCATAATTCCCAGCAGATTGGCTGGTGGGTTTGAACCTCCTGCCTTTCAGTTCGCAATCAAGCACAGGGATGTATGTAATTTTTAAAGTGGTATTCATCATTATAGCCCCCAAGCATTTCAGTGAGTTTATTGAGTTTACCTAAACACTTTGAACTAAGTTAATTACAAAAGGAACTCATTTTAAAGTCCTGATGTGGCTGCTGTGGGTTAATGCTCTGGAATGCAAAGTCACTTTGAATTGCAAGGTCGGTGGTTCAAGCTCACCAGCCAACAGATCTGTGTTGGAAGAATTGCAGCCAGAGTGCTCCTTGGAGGCCAGGATGGTTAAACTTCATCTCTCATACTTCGGACATATTGTCAGTCGCTCGAAAAGGATATCATGTTTGGTAAGGTGGAGGGTCAGAGAAGAAGAGGAAGACCCCCAGAGAGATGGATTGGCAAAGTGGCAGCATCATTGGGCTCAAGCATGGCAACAATTGTGAGGTTGGCCCAGGATCAGGCAGTGTTTTGTCTGTTGTGCACAGGGTCACTATGAGTCGGTACCGACTCGATGGCTCCTAACAACATACTGTACATTACTCAATGTCATGCAATCTTTTATGCCCCAGCAAAGTAGTCATTAGTGTGCCATGTGTGGAAATGGGAATTGTATTGCTTAACTTCATCCTTACATAGCATATATTTGTTTACTAAGTTTATCTAACATTTTTTAAACAAATGTTCCTTGATAAGTAATTTTACAAGCTGTTGAAAACATATTTTAAGATGGCAATTCCTTAACAAATTTTGGCATAGTGTTTATGTATGCATGTGTGTGTGTGAATATTGAGTCTAAATTATGAATATTTAAAGAAACTGATTTTATGCCAGTTTTATCATGGAAACATCTGAAGGACAGTTAAATTCTATAATTATGTCTGTTATAGTCTAAGAGTAGAATTTATGTATATAAAAACTTCCAGAGATCTGAATTGTCTTGTACTTTCAGCTTTGTTCTGGTTTGTGAGTTGGTTGATTTCACTGGTCACTTAAGAATTCATGATGACTACCCAAAATGGTGGGGCTACAAAGGCAAGAAGTGACTGGCTTACAAACTTTCAAGAGGGAGCCTAGATCCAGAGGGTGTGGGGGAAGGTAGAATCTTCACTGAGTAGTATCCAATCTGTCTGGGCAGGGCTGATGAAAGGAGATGGAGATTGCACTCATGTGGCACAATAGTGAATAATATCTAACAGGACTGACTGTGAGGGTTCGAAATGTAAAGGTAGACATTTTGTAGCAAAAGGAAGGGAGTGACTGACTTTACAGTGCAGGAGCAGAGGTCCCTGGGACCATCAAGGGAGAAAAGCAGAGTGTAGGACCCCACCCAGAGAAACAGTGATGTCTGAAATGGAAGCAGAGATGATGACGTGGAGAGATGGAGCAGCTGGAGACTCCAGACCCAGAGAGGGAGAGGGGCTATGTGCTGCTAACCTGGGGCCGGGGGAGGGAGGGAGACACACAATAGGATGAATGTAAAGCTAATGTTTTCCCATATAAACTATTGCATAATTCACAATAAAATATTAAAAAGAAAGAAAAATAAGTGGGGAAAAAAACAACAAAGAATCCATGAGGAGGTTTCTGTTTTAAATACAATGAAACTTGTGAGACAAAACTCAACGGGACTTGCAAGTTTCCCACTTTTGACAGAATGAGGTCTGACCACTTTTCTAGCACTCATTTTAGTGGAAAATATTTGTTTTCCTTCTCAGACAGGTTTCCACCTTACACAAGTTTCAACTTGTAACATAGGGTACTAATGTGGTCATTTTGCTTCCTGTAGAAGACAGAAGGACTAATTGTCCAGGTCAGAATACTGACACCACTATTTAATCAGTTGTTACTGAACTATCTGAATTTTCCTTATATTCAAAGACTTAGATAAAAATGAATTAAAATGTGGAAAAATGTTTTCTATCTTTGAGTCCTCGCCAGTTTGCAAAGATGTCAACTAATAGTAGGAACTGGTTTTGAACGAATGAATGAAATTATTCTATATATTAAAAAAAAATAAATCAAAATAGTATTTCCATGAAGATTTTTAATAAAATTGTTTTAAATACTTTAAAATAATATAAATTCAGACTAAAGCAGATCTCATGGTATAGGTATTGAAGAACTGGAGGAGTGACTCAAACTGTGAGATCATTGTGGGGGGTTAGAGGATAGGGTTTCTAGTTTCCAGAAGGGAGCAAGACATAAATCTCTCAGATCTTTATTTTAAATCATTGTGTGAATTCTTTTAGTCAAGAAATTAAACATTGGGGTATATATTTTCAATTCAGGCACACAATACACCTCAACTGTGATAAAACCAAAAAGAAAAAAAGTACATAGAGATTATTTGTTGGAACATTTTATTATTCTCTGACAAGTGATAAATTCACTCTCTGTCCTTTTTACTCAGGGAAAAAATTAGGGATTTTGTTGGCTCTCCTCCCTTTGAGCTGTTTTAATTAGGAAAGAAATAACATGTTTGATTACCAGTTATGAATATAGAAATTAAATCTGTGATCATATGGTAGGGAAGACTTTTATAAATAATTCCACTTTATGGATTCAAAAGAGTATTTTATAAGCATGAAAGACATTTTAAAACTTGTGTCAACATTTGGGGATTATTTTGGATTTCTTGATTTGCTATGTGGCTTTCAAATTTAAGAATTAAATGTGAGAGAGTTTAAAGAAATGCTTGTTATAATTTCAGACTATTTAAAAGTTAAATTTGCCAGATTTTTTTGCTAATGTAAAGTTCCACATCTAATTTTAACCATATATTTAGTGATCTTAAGATATAAAACGTAAGCATAGCTTAAATGATGAAACACTAAAAGTTCAAAGGAAAAAACGTTTAATAACGCCTTTGTAATGTGAGTGGGAAAAACGTCAATTATGGACTGTATGCTGCCGCTGTGAGGGCCAACCAGGTTTAAAGTGAATCTAACTATAAAGCCGAAAGGCATCATCCATCCCCTCCCTGGTGAGTCAGAGCATTCAACTCGAGGAACTCCTAGTGGAAACCAAGTGGAAAGGCAGTTTTCTTTTCTTTAACTGGCAAGCTTTCTGGAGGTGGAAATGAACAAAACTCACCAGAGAAATTTACAGAAAACAGATTCACAAATCATTTTAGGATATTTATCTATCAATTCTCTATCACCTCAACCAACGAGCAAGCTGGTTGATACGGAAAACACAGCTTTGTGACTTGCCTTCACAAAGTAACCACTTCACTTACAGATCCCACAGAAAAACTAAAGGGCTGTGTAAATTCTCCAGACCCTGAGCTTTTCTTAGTGCCCTTCCCAAGCCTTGTAGTGTCCGGCACATGACTGGGGTTCAACACATTTTAGGCAGATTGAGGAGAGCTGGCAAAGAAATCTCTAGTTACTGTCCTGGTGCTGGAGAGGCAAAGCAGGATAAAGACATTGCTGTTCTTTTCACAGGAGTCCAGCAGCACTTTTATGAGCTCCATCAAGCCTAGGACCATGATTTGTGGGTGATTGGGTCCCTTGCGAGGCTACACAGCTTCCGCTTGTGCAGTCATCTCCTTCCCCTCGCACTAAAACAATACCTTGGCTTCCAGCCAAACTTTGATCAGCGAGCGACTCGGCTGCTTACGGCCCGGAAAGGGTGCTTCGAGAGCCTTGGGCTGCTCTAGGTGTTAGGAGAGGCCCAAAGGAAAAGAAGAGGCCCAAGCTTTAAAACGCTCCCTTCCTCCGCCCCCTCCTTTTTGTCCCAGACACCAAAACAAACGAGCTGATACACGTGTCCCTATGACTCTTGTTTACTATCAAGTCTGCACTGTGGACGTACCTCTGGGATATGTAGTCCAGCCGGTTTCTCCCGCCTGCAATTTTACAGAAGCAAGGGATGAGGCTGGAACTACGAACCCATAATCCAATTCGGAGGCAAAATTTGGCTTCAGTCCCCAGTGTCTAGGCAGCCATCCAATCCGAAGCGCTCGCTTTAGTGATTGACACGCCAACTTGTCCAGTAAACACAACACAAAAGTCAATACAAGCCCGCCCCCCAAAGTGGGGCAAAGGATCACCCAATGGCAAAGGGGAAAAATAGAATGGCAGTTCTGCTGACCAATGAGAGAGCGAAAGAGCTGGGTGGAGGCTCAGCCCCCGGGGGGTTGAGGGGAGGGGGAAGACGAAGCTTGAAAGACTTGGTAATGGCGACGGGTTTGGTAAGTAGGAAAGTTTCGGTTGAGCAGTAAAAGCGGCTGCGGGAGCAATAACGCGCGCCTGGAAGGCCGACGTTAGTCAGATAAGAGATACACGAGTTGCCGGTGGTGTTGTCGCACCCTGGGCGGCCCGCTCCTAGGCTGCCCGCACTCGGCGGCGGGTTTGTTGTCTTTCAGTTCGGGAAGGGATGGGGGTGGGGATAGGGAAGGGAGGGGCAGGAACCCGAGGGGATCGGGCGGCCGGGAGAGCTCGGGACCGCGCGGCTTCTTCCCTGCAAGGGCTGCCTTGCCCTCTGTCTGGAGGCAGTTAACCATCCCTTAACTGCTTGCCGCGAACCCCCGCCCGGCGCCTTCCACGAGCTCACCTGCGCTTCGCGGCCGTGGCGGCGCCAGGGGGGTCTCAGGGCGGGGGCTGGGAGGAGTGTGGGCTGGAACCGCGCTCGAGCCGGGTCGCGCGGTGGGTGGCCGGGCCGGGAGAAGGGACGGGCGGGGAAAGGGGCCGGCGCAGCGCCGGGGCAGACCAGGAAAGTTTGACTTCAACTCTTCGCGTGTGGGCGGAGGGTAGGAGGCTAACCTGGAGTCGGGGGCCTGCTGGGGGTGAGGGGCCCCAGTGAGGCGCCGCCTCCTGGTAAGTCTAGAGGGCCTCGGGTCGAGCAGGGAAGCTTGCGAAGGCACTGGGCCCCGGGGCTCATTGTTACGCAGTTCGAATGAATGGGCTTCGAGGCGCCTGCGCGATGGCGCTGAGCCGAGAGGAAAAACAAGCCTGGAGTCCAGGCTGAGGTCACATGATGGGGGGAGGGGAGCGCGATGAATGGCGAAAGAGGTGGGGGATGGACTTGGCGTGGACCGGGCGGCGCTGCAGCTGTGTGACCAAGAGCCGAGGCTTGGCAGGCGATCCTAGTCTCCGCCTTCCAATCTAGGCCTGCTGCCCCAGGCCGATGAAAACAAGACAAAAAGAATCCCGGCGAAGTCGGTTCTTAGCTGCGATCCCACCTTCCTTCCGCTTAGCGCTCTACGAAGTCTGGACTTCATTCTGAGGGGGTTGTCAGCAAGAACCGTTTTTTAAAAGCAGTACAGCAGTGTTGACATTTTTTAAGTTTAGGATGACACTAATGCCACTACAGGAAGAGGGTAAAAGGTGAAATTATCTAGACTAAGAATCGATAGAACTGTTGGGATTTAGTTCCCTAAAAGACCGACAGTTCAAGTCCCCCAGCTGCTCCTCAAAACCCTATACAGACTCGCTCTGAGTCGGCACTTAAAAAATAGCAGTAACATAACAGTGAGTTTTGAAATTAAAAACACTGTTTGAGAATAAAAAATTTTTTTTAAGTTTCTTGCCCTATTGTTTATTGATAACTATCTAAATCTAATTTATTGACATTTTTCTTTTCTTTCTGTGTCCTTTGCTTTAACGTGCAAGCGTGTTAAGGGCTTCTGTTCCATTTCCTCTATTAGAAAGACTCGGTTTTTGTTAGATCGGCAATATTTTTAAGGAACTCTGAAATAAGTTCAAAAGAATTAGTAACACATTAAGTTTGAATGATTGTATATTTTTGTTGAAGCCATTTTGCCACTTTACAGCAAAGTAATGTTTTCAGTTGACAATTAATAGAATAAGAATTTAACTTCCCTTTTAGTACCCCACGTCGTTTCATAAACCGAATTAACCTTTCCTTTCTGCTTGGAAAACCCTTCTGTTGTTCACTTCTTAAACTCCTACTTGGATTTGCTAGATATGGTACCTTTTCTTAGGGTTTCCCATAAACGAGGATCTCTGATCTTTTGTGCTCCGGAGTGCATACTTCTCAGAAGTGACACATGCTGCTGTCACTTAAGCAGTTGTCCCCTGCCCTGTATTTTAACTTCTTTGGACTCTTCTTGTTATCCAAGTGCCCAGCAAAACTCCTGGCGCGTGGCATAGACTTAATGAATAAGCTGCTAGGCCCTGGAAGTTTTTCAGAGAGAATTCCAAGCTGACCTCTTGAATTTGTTTATAATGAAAATATCAATAATTTTTTTTTTTTTTTTTGCCATAAATGGATATTTTAAGTATGAAAGTAAAGATCAGAATGACAAGTCACAACTAATTGCAAGTATTAAAAACCTGACAAATGTATCACAAAATTCAGAACAAATGATGCAATATAATATTATTTATTAACTGCCATACACATCAGTAATACTCATGTTCCTTCATAATTTACCTGAATGTACTTTCATGCTACATTTCATCTCAACTTAAGTGTTTTCTACAGAGACTAGAAAAATCATTGTTTACTCTAATGTGACTGAGTTTTTTTTAAAGTTGAAATTTTTAAAAAACTTTCTGATTCCAAATTACTATAGGTAATGTGAACATTTTGGGGGTTAACATTAAGTTTAGGAAAATATCAAGTTTTTTCATGAGTTTTTAGATAATTTCAGAACATTTCAAGTATTTTCATACAGTTCATCTTAAAAACGGAATTGACAGGATGAGCAGTTCTGTGAATAGACTTGTGAATGTCTAGAGGGTTCTATGTTATCTTCATCAATGTCAGCATTTCAGGTCCAATCAGAATGAAATTAATAATGTGTAGGAGCCGTTGGGGGTAGAATGGGTAAGGCTGGACTGCTGACTGAAAGGTCATCAGTTCAAATTCTCTCCTAGCAGCTGTTGTGTGGGAGAACAATACGGCAGCTTCCATAAAAATTGATAGCCTTGGAAACCCTTTGGATCAGCTCTACTCTCTTCTGTATGATCACTAAGTTTAGCTAAATGTGAGTTGATAACAAAGGCAAGGAGTCTGGTTTGGCAGCAGTGAGTAATAGAAGATAGGGATATAGGACTTATGTTTATACCTGTAATCATTCTGAAAAGTATGTAGCTACTGGTTCCGCTTCAAAATATGAAAACTGGTATGCAAATTAAATTGTTCAGGGTCACACAGGTGGTAAATGATTCTTCACAGTAATATATTTTACCGAAAAATACTAACTGTAGCCAGTTTGTTTGTTTCTCCCGTGTTGTAAAGTGCCGTCCAGTCAGTTCTGACTCACAGTGACCCTGGATAGGATTTCCAAGGAGCAACTGGTGGGTTTAAAGCACCAATCTTGTGGTTAGCAGTCTAGTGCTAACTCTACAGTGCCACACCACGACTTCTCTTTCTCCTTTATTATTGTTAAGTGCCTTCAAGTCGGTTCCAACTAGGGGACCCTGTATAGGGCTTCCAAGGAGCAGCTGGTGAGCATGAACCACTGACCTTGCAATTCAAACTGACCTTATGGCCCAGTGCTTATCCTATAGCGCCACACCAGGACTCCACTGCACAGAATAGGTGTGCCTTTAGTAAAGCTTGATTTCCTCTTTTCTCATTCGCTGATACTTTGTTAGTCTTACTCCCCCAACTGTCTTTAATTTGCTTCCAAAAGTTTGCATAACATCAGAGCTGTCCAATCCCCACCCAATAAAATTTGAAATACTGAACATGACATTTCAGAGTACTGCTGGAGAATTTTACTCTTCCCTTTTGAGAATCGCTGCTCTAGAAAAGACATGACATGTGCTTAGTTACTAAAATACAGGGCCAACTGTTGAATCCTATCATAATAAAACAGGATGCAGCATGGAAGGACAAGAGGGTTAGCTCTGCTAGGAGATAGTCGTAGGAGGAGGAGCTTCTTCATCAAAATTAACATTTAAGTTATATAATGTATATGGAGCTCCTCAAAACTTCCAGCTGTTCGTGGGAGAAAGATGAGGTTTTCTACTCCGATAAAGATTTACAGCCTTGGAAACCCTGTGCAGGGTCACTGTGAGTCGGAACCGACTCCACAGCATGTAACAACAGTGTATATTTGGGAATATTTTTATGTTTTATGAGGACTTTTCTGGTTGTCCTTTTTCTTTATCGGAGACCGGGCTTGCTTCCTCCAAAATAGTTTGACAGAAAAATGAGAGACAGAAAACTCCTTTTATGTATAGGTTTTGGGGGATTTTTGATTTCAATAATAGATTTACTTGTTTTAAAACAAAATCCAAATGCTAGCATTGTCCAGAAAATTTAATAGGTTTATTTATAATTGTTAATGAAGTTTGAACTGCTGTAACTTATTCACTGAAACATTTTGACTCACATTAATGCTTTATGCCCCACATTTATATTAAACATTCTCACAAATGGAAAAACTATCAACACCTGATTTCTCTTCCATGTTTTTCCATTTGCAGTCATATACCTTGGTACCTTTTGACCCCATGGGGGAAAAATACCTAATGTTCAGAACTACTAATAACAGGAAGAAGAGAATATATATATATATTTAAAGAATGAAATGTTTCCCATTGTACTGGATTCTTGAGCACATTTTCCACGTATGCGGCGTGCTAGATGGATGCTTCTTGGCATAATAGTTACATGTTTAGCATGAAGAGCACACAGGTTGGTCTTCAAAATGACCAACCACATAGGCCTCACTTGCTTCCTGTAAAGCACCAATAACTGCAGTCTGGAAGTGCAGATCTGTGTTCTAAGAAGTTTCTTACACCAGATACTGGAAGGGAAGTTAATCAGAAGTTCGGTGGACTTCAGAAAAGTTCAATTTCTGGAAACACCATTGTACCAGGCTTGTAAAGATGAGGTTTGTTCACCCCTTCAGTAGAGGGCGCACTCTTCATGTGCGGCTTTTGTAGCCAGTTTCCTCGGCGCTTTCCTATGGATTGGTTTGCTGGCAGTCTGCTTTGTAAGAACCCTGGTGTAAGATCTCCTCACTTACCCCTTCTCCTTCACCTGGAGCTCAGTGAGCTGGAACCATATAGTAGGTGGTTTTTTTTTTAATGTTTTATTGTGAATTATATGATGGGAGAACATTAGCTTTACATATATCCTATCATATCCTTTCACTGCCATGATTACAATCCCCTCCCTGCATCATCAAACAACCAAAGGTTATATACTGCAAGTCTGCCCCCTGGTCTGTCAGCACACAGCCCCTCTCCCTCTCTGGGTCTTAAGTCCCCAGCCGTGGAGTCGTATAATTTTGAAATTTGTTTTCATACTATTTAATTCTCACTTGAGTCCTATGAGGTAACTAGAGGTACCTTGCCACTGAGGTTACACAGCCAGCAGAAGCCAGTCTCTATTGTTGACTTTTAAGTCTAGGTTCTTCTGTACAGTAGGTATGTTGTAGTATAACTGCAGTTATCTCAAGACCAAATTTTTGATAGCTTTGCATATTGAACTTAAATTTAGCATTTATTTGGTCCCTTTTGTTATTTGTAGGTAGCTCTGTTTTGAAATTAGTGTTTGTTTCCATCTTCATTTAAGGAATGTTGTGTTAGGCTGTTGATAGATAACTCCATAGAGATGCTGATGTTGTTGTGTGCCGTGGAGTCAGTTCCAACTCGTTGCGACCCTGTACAGGGTTTCCGAGGCTGTAAATCTTCACGGGAGGAGAGAGCCTCATCTTTCTCCTGCCGAACAGCTGGTAGTTTCGAACTGCCGACCTTGCGGTTCGCAGCCCAATTTGTAACCACTACGCCACCAGAGTTCCTTATTGTTGTTGTTAAGTGTCGTCGAGTTGGTTCTGACCCATAACAACCCTGTATAGGGTTTCTGAGGCTGTAAATCTTTATGGGAGCAGAAAGCCTCATCTTTCTCCCGCGGAGTGGCTGGTAGTTTCGAACTGCTGACCTTGCGGTTCACAGCCCAATTTGTAACCACTATGCTACCAGAGTTCCTTATAGTGTACTGAAAATTGTAAATGGTGAACATTGTAAAACCTAATACTCCTGGTGTGGTGCTGTAGGGTACACACTGGACAGTTAAACTACAGCGGTTCAAACCTACCAACCCCTCCTTGGAAACCGTATTGGGGGGGGGGTGGGGATCACTGATTCAGATGGAACCAACTTGAAGGCACTAGGGAGGTATAGCTAGGGAGAATGAGAAAACCAAAGAGCTCTACAGGGGGAGGGGGAGGACCCTCAGGGCCGGGCTGTTGCATAAAGGCCAGCTCTAAGAATGTGTATTTGTATAGTGTAGTCTCTGAATTTTGTATTCGAGGTAAAAAGTTAATGGACAATGTTTAACTTTAGGATTTCATTTGGGGTTGAATTCTGCAAATCCCATCTATAAGTGAAACCTTGCAATTTTTGAATCCTCAAAAACAGTTAAATTATGTCCTGTGTGAGGAAACCCAATAGGGCGGTTCCTACCTGTTCTTATTGGGTCACTATAAGTCAGAGTCTACACTGGCAATGTTGTTGTTGTCAGGTGCCATCGAGTTGGAACCAACTCATAGCGACCCCATGCACAGCAGAACGAAACAATGTCCGATCCTGGGCCAACCTCACTACCCCTGCCACACATGACGCCATCAATGATGCCACCTGGCCAATGCTTTTTGTTTATTATACTTAAAATATGGGGAAGATTTATTTGGAAATATTTAAAGTCTGATATCCAAAATGGTATCTATTCGAGGAACTCAGAGAATGCCTAGTTTCGCTCGTTCCTTGAGTTAACTGAATAAGGAATCTGCATTGCTACTGCCAATTACCTTTGCTTTTATTAGGACCCTTGCAAAGGAATCTGGGGAGGGGTGGCTTATACAGACAGAAATTGAGAGTGTGGATGGTATCTTTTTAAAGTACACCCTCCCGTAAGTATTTGTTATAGATGCTCCTGTATACCCATATAGTGTTCCAGCATGGTTTTGTATAGACTCAAAAAGAATACTTTCAGTTGTGTTCATGCCAGACCTCAGTGGTCCCCAATATCAAATGAGTGCTAATAAGGTTTTGCTTGGTGTTAGGCATTATTCTATGCATCTGTCTTATGTCTGTTATCTCATTTAATTTTCACAACAACCTGTGAATTAGTTACTTTTATTAATAAGACATAAAGCTTTTAAGTTACTTGTTCAGGGTCCATCGTTATTAAATGGAAAATCAATTTAGGGGGCTTCATTTCCTAGTCCTTGCTCTTATCTACTAAAAAAATTTTAAAAAAGACAAATACCCCATTTTTCTAAAAATAATATTGGGAGATTCTGACCCTTCTACTTTTCCAGCTTAGTTCCCTTGAGTACATGACATGCAAGGCTTTCCTACCTTCTAATCATGCTGAGTCTGCGTTTTCCTGAGCTCGTTGAATGCTTTGCTAACTGTGAGTTTGCCCATAGGAGTTTCTCTCAGAAGGTTTCTCTTCCTTATTACACACTTGTAATTAAGCTGTTTTGTAGAATTTAGTTTAATCTTAACATTAAAGTATAGATTTCTTAAGGTCTGTGATAGCTTGGTTCATTCAGCATTGAGGTCCAACATTACAACTAGTATAGTGCCTTTACATTATAGATATTTTTTTAAATGGAAGACTTTTAAGTGCTGTTGAGTCAGTTATGACTTACAGCAACCCTGTGTAGGGTTTTCGAGGAGGAGCTGGTAGGTTTGAGCTGCTTACATTTTGGTTAGCGAGCCAGTGCTTTATCCTGCAGTTCCACACTAGGACTCCAAATTGAAGATGCAAGTTTAAAAAAAAAAAATAGAAGATATAAGTTAAATTTTATTATTATTATTATTGGTCTTAACAGTTGTTATCTCAAAGGAAAGTTACTACATTAAGGAACAACTAAGTTACAGGCATACATTAGAGATGTGGGTTTGATTCCAGACCATAGCAGTAAAGTGAGTTATGGGGTTTTTTTTTTGGTTTCCCAGTGCATATAAAAGTAAGGTTTATACTATATTGTAGTCTATTAGGTATGCAACAGTATTATGAGAAAGTATGAAATACCGAGAATTCCTAAAGTGTGACACGGAGACATGAAGTGAGCACATAACTGGTGGGGACATGGTGCCTATAGAGGTCTCAGTGCAGGGTTGCCACAAACCTTCAATGTGTAAACAGTGTGCAGTGTCTTTGAAGTGCAGTAAAGACAAGTGTGCCTGTGTAAAAGTGCTATTGTTCTTCAGAAGGAAAGATGTAACATTGACAGTAGTAATCCTTTGAACTATTGGTGCAGTTTAGCACTGATAACACAGTTGTAGATCAAGCTGTACTGGGGGCGTGCCTGTTCCAAAGGATTTAAGGGGGATTCCAGTATCGATCTCTGGTTAAGTTAAAGAAGACAGCATTATGATGTTTCTGATTGATTTAATACTTACATAAAACTCACATGACTTGACTTATTTTCCCTTTTATTATTTTTAAGTCAGAGCACCATAACATGGTGTGGGAAGTGAAGACAAACCAGATGCCTAATGCAGTACAGAAACTCCTGCTGGTAATGGACAAGAGAACTTCAGGAATGAGTGACTCACTGGAGTTGCTGCAGTGTAATGAGAATTTGCCAGCCTCACCTGGATATAACTCCTGTGATGAGCACATGGAGCTTGGTAAATTATTTAGGAATTTCACTAAGATTCAGGTTAATTTTCATTAATTTTAGTAAGCAATTCCATCTGGCCTTGACATGCTAAAAAGTGTGTGATGGTTTTCTTACATTACGAAATTTCAGGACTTTTTTGTTACTGCTTTTAGAATGTTTCTTAAAAAGCAACATGAGTTTGCACTTATATAGATTCTCATTTAAAAATGATTAAGCTGCTTTTATTTTGTGGGGAAAGACTGGGTTATTAAACACCTTTAGGACAATCCTGCTTTGTGGCTTTTCAAAAGATTATTTTTGAAACATCTTACCAATGAGCTCATTAAATTGTGTTTGGCCACTCTTTGTGGCTTGTTTGCTGGGGAAATGGCAATGGACTCGGCATTTGAGGATAACATTGTGGTTATTGCTGTTAGTGAGCTTTCTGGATCAATGTGGCAGATGTGATACATGCTGTATAGAATGTAGGTTTGCTCAGGTATGATTTTGAATTGTACTGCTTTGAGGCCCGTGTTCAATAGTAAATCACTTAGTTAATGAATGTTGTTATTGTTGTTATGTGCCGTGGAGTCTGTTCCGACTCATAGCGACCCTGTACAGGGTTTCCAAGGCTGTAAATCTTTACGGAAGCAGAAAGCCTCATCTTCCTCTCGCGGAACAACTGGTAGTTTCAAACTGCTGACCTTGAGGTTCGCAGCCTGATTCATAACCACTCTGCTACCACCAGAGCTCCTAAGCTAATGAATAACCTTGGCTTATTGCCTAGCATTTCAGCTTGGCTTTATCCTATTTAATATGTCATTTTCCTTACTATTTATAGGAAGCCTGAAGAGTATATATGATGAAATGGAGATTATAATCTAGAGTGGTGTTGTGACATTTGGGGATTCTAGAAATCCTGAGGCATCATTTGTTTGAAATCCAAGGGTTTTCCAGAACCTACTATAGAGTTACTATTGAGCAAGGCACAGCATTTTTATCAGGTAGTTCATTCGTCATCTTCATGTTTTATTTCAGGAGGAAGTTAGGCACTTAGAGTTCAGACTCTCTTTCTTCTCAGTGATTTCAGTTCAAAAGTAATTAGGTCCTTAAACCTGAAAGACAGAAATGAACCTTTTGTAGTAAATAAGAAAATGAGGGTCAAAAGAGGAGTAATAGAAATGAGGGCAATAGCTTTACTCATATGAGAATTTATTAACCTGAAGGTCTGTGGTTTGAGTCTACCAGTCACTACACAAAGAAAGATGAGGCAGTCTACTTCTGTAAAGATTTATAGTCTTGGAAATCCTGTAAGGCAGTTCTCCTCTACATTATATGGTTGCTGTGAGTTGGAATTGATGGGTTGGCATCAGGGTTATTTTTGTTTTGTTTTGCTGTTGCTGTTTTATCTTAAATTACTGTGATGTCATAGAACTGCTTGACTGCTCCTTGAAAAGGGATGCCTCCTAGTCAGTATTTTAAATGCCTGTCCCGAATCCGTATTGAATTAAGACATTCCAGTTTTGGTAGGATACTCTAGAATATTTTCTTGGGTAGGAATTATGTGTACTTATGTGGGGGACATTTTAAGAACTCCCAGGAATTAGAAGAGTTTTCTTGACTTGCATGCTGGAGAGACCCAGTGGATGTATAGGTTGGAGATGTGTGTTTCATAGAGGAATTTTTTTAAAAGAATTCATTTTTTTAGGATTCAATCTTCCTTATAGTATTCATAGCCTTAGTGTATATGTGAGTGTACTTGGTAATATTTTTAAGTTTTTATTTCTCTTGAGAAGCTGAAAGTCTATCATGAGCACCTTTTGACAGCACACTTACAGGAAAAAATAACCAGTAGAGATTACTGAGTTCAGAATTTTTTAGTAAAAAGAATGTTAACATAAATAAGATTTGAAAATGTCATATCTAAGGATTTATAATATATATATGTTCATCTTTGGAAATAGATGTTTTCATTATTGCTATAGTCTGTCTAATAGCTCATTTTAGGCTGTGAGCAGAGCATTCACACACACCATGCCTTTCTCCTCAAAGTGTCTGAGTGGACATGGAGTACTCCCAGGTGAGCTGAACAAAACAAAAACTCAGAAAACACAAACCACACCTTGTTTTTCCAATCTGTGAACAGTTACATTAATTACGTGTTTGAAGTTGTAAGGTCATTGCATCTATATTCATTGAATTTACTTTTCCATCAAGCTGTGTTGATCCTTTAATGTAAAAGGTGTCATTTGTTTAAAATTGAACTTGGTTTCATTTCAGAAAACATATTTGAATTTAATTTTTTTACATTTGGGATTTTTCTTTCACAAAGTGAACTCATTAAATTTGAGGACTTTGGAAACCTATACAGGGTCGCTAAGAGTTGGAACCAACTTGATGGCACTTAACAACAATTCCAACTGTAATTAGACTGTTGTTCTCTATTAGTAATTTTCTTTTTATAGTTGTGGGTGTTTTTATTTGCAGATGACCTTCCTGAACTTCAGGCTGTTCAAAGTGATTCTACCCAGTCTGCCATATTTCAGCTAAGTTCAGATGTTTCACATCAAGAATATCCAAGACCATCTTGGAACCAAAATACCTCAGACATATCAGAAAATACTTACCGAGAAAATGAGGTGGATTGGTTAACAGAATTAGCAAATATTGCTACCAGTCCACAAAGTCCACTTATGCAGTGCTCATTTTACAACAGGTAAGACCATTGATTATATTTTAAAAAAATTTTATAATAAATTATTTTCCAGGTTTCAAATAAATAATGCAGTTAGTTATCTAATGAATAGTTTACTTAAATTGTATGTTAAACCTTGAAAACTCATTAGATTTTAGCTCCTTGTCTTATACGGATCAATGCTATGATTTCTTAGTTACAGAATTGGATAAAGGTGATAAGTATAAAACCAACAGAGTCAAAAATGTTTGTAAATATTTTATGTTGTTGTTAAGTGCCGTCAAGTTAGTTCAACTCATAGAGACTCTATAGGGTTTCCAAGGAGTAGCTGATGAGTTTGGACCACCTATCATGGTTATTAGTCCATTGCTTATTTTACAGTGCCACACCAGGACTCCAAACTGTTTCATATTAATAAAAAAAAAAAATCAAAGTAAGAAACACTTTTAGTATATATTTCTACTTCTATGATGGAAATGAACATTGTATTTGTCTAATGAATTCTGATTATAATGAACATTATATTTTCAACTTTTATCAACTTTGAGTTTGGTGTGTTTTTTTTCTTTTTTGGTCTAGGCTTGCTTACTTCTACAATATTTATGGCCTTATTTTGTTTATCTAAGGAGCTCTGGTAGCATAGTGGTTATGAATCGGGCTACGAACCACAAGGTCAGCAGTTCGAAACTACCAGCTTTTCTGCGGGAGAAAGATGAGGCTTTCTGCTCCCGTAAAGAGTTAGAGCCTTGGAAACCCTGTACAGGGTCGCTATGAGTTGGAACCGACTCCACAGAGCATAACACCCCCCCACCCCCAAATTTTGTTTACCTGGTGGGAATCCTGGTGTAGTGCTACAGGTTAATGCGCTAGACTGCAAGGTCAGTTTGAACTGCACAGTCGGTGGTTCAAGCTCACCAGCCACTCCTCGGAAATCCTATACAGGGTTGCTGTGAGTCAGAACTGACTTGACAGTTCTTAACAATAAACAACATTATCTGCTTACTTGCTAATGAAAAAAAAAATGATAATACTAAAATCGTGAGCTTGTAAAAGTGGGCTCTCCCCTTGGTAAGAACCACTTTTTCATATATTCAGACCATAGTTCAAGATGAGTTATGCTGTGAAAATTTGGAAGCTTCTAACTGATAGCCTTAGACTTAAGTGAATGTTGTTGTTAAGTGCTATCAAGTCAGTTCTGACTCCTAGTTACCCTGTATAGGATTTCTAAGAAGTGGCTGGTGGGTTTGAACTACTTACTTTGTAGTTAGCAATCCAGTGCTTATATTACAGTTCCATACCAGGACTCGATCTAAGTGGATAGTGGGTAACATTCATTAATTATCCTGAAAATGTAAAAAGATATGGATAAACATCATCATTTATATAGAGAGAAATGCTCATTATTTGCACATTTTGGCTTGAAAATGATATACCATAATCAGTACAGGGAGTCCTGGTGTGGCTCTGTGGGCTAATACACTAAACTGCAAAACGTGGGTTTGAACTGCAAAGTTGGCAATTCAAGTTCCCAAGTTCTTGAGAACCCTGTACAGGGTCGCTATGGGTTGGAACCGACTCAGTGGCACTTAACTACAACAGCAATCAGTACTAGCTAATGTAGGAATAAGAGTAGATTCAATTTGATTGCTTTCAGTGTCTTTCTTTCTGGGTTTTTTTTTTTTTTTTTTTTAAGTTTTTATTGTGAATTGAGTGAAGGTTTACAGAGCCAGTCAATCAGTTTTCTCTTTAGTAGTTCATGCACATTTTGTTTCATTTCATTGATTGCAATCTTTACACTGTAACATCCTTTATCCCACTTCCTCCCTGTATTTCCTACTGCCATTCTTCTTTGTTTCTTAACCCTTCTGAACTTGGGCAATGCTGCCCTTTGCCTTTTTGATCTCAAATGGTTGATTATTCTTAGTGTGTCCCTCCGTAGTGAGATTGTTCCCTTTATAGACCTCTGTCTATTGTTTGGCTGAAAATTGAGCCACCTGAAAGATTGGCAGACCTGACAGATAGCTAAGGGCCATAGTCTCAGGGCTCCACCAATGTCTGTCCAAACAGTAAGTCTGATTGTTTTATGATTTTTAGTTTTAGTTTTCATTTTTCTCTCTCTCTACCCAGGACCTTTAATATGATTCCTTTCAAAGCAGTTGGTTGCCATTATTTTGATGCCATATAAAAATAAACTGCTGCAACAAAAAAACTTCCCTTTCAGAGCATGACTTCTTTTGTAGCCCAGCTTTCATGTAATCTAAATAGTCAGGACACATTCCTGTTCTGTATTCAAAAAGTGTAGAGAATTGAGATATAAACAGACTTAATTGAATTGTTGAGTAACCACCACCACCCGCTCCCCATTTCTATTTTGGAGGAATACTGTTCGTTTTCCAAAGCTCTGCCATGAGGATTAATGATACAATTCATGGGTTAAGGAGACACTTCAGAAGAAAATAAATTCAAATGAAAACATAAATAAAGGAGTGTATTCTCTTGAGTATTTTCTATGCTTCCATTCTTCTTAGGAAACAAGACCAAGGCCATGTAAACACTGAGGGGCTATTCACACAACTCCTTGTTAAACTGTTAGTTTTTGAGCTTTGATATCTGAAGTTGTAGCGGTACAGTACCAAGGGGTTGAGGACAGGTAAAATTTTGTGTTATCCCTGCATAGATAGAGGGGTAAAAAATCATTGGTATTAATGATTTAGACCCATTAAGCTTGTTAATATTCATAGAACATTAGGCCAACTAAAAGCATTGCATTTTTTACTTCTGTTTTAAATGGTTAAACGAAAGAATTGATAACACTTATTTTCTTTTATATAAGGAGCTCTGATAGCATAGTGGTTACGAATCGGGCTGTGAACCTCAAGGTCAGCAGTTCGAAATTACCAGCTGCTCCCGCGGTAGAAAGATGAGGCTTTCTGCTCCCGTAAAGATTTACAGCCTCGGAAACCCTGTTCAGGGTCGCTATGGGTCGGAACTGACTCGACGGCACTTAACAACAACAATTTTCTTTTATTAGGGATGAACTTAAGGAATTTTTAGCAGTTTGTCCATCCCCTAAATACTTCCTATATATCTAAGTGTATGATAAAAGGAAGAAGTTGGACGAAGGTGAAATGTGCAGCATGTAATTTTAACCCTAAAGTGATTGAGGAATATGCTAAAATACACTGAAATGAGAGAAGCTTTTTATTTAAGAAGTGATGTGAAAGTGGAAACAAAGTATAGTTCCATAAGTCCTCACTGAAAAAATTATCTGTAAGTGTATAATGAGAACAATTTTAATGCTGATAAAATAAAAATTGGGAAGCTAATAAAATTTTAAAGGATTAAGGGAAGAATTAAAAAAGAAGCTGCCCCTCATCCTCCTTATTAAAAGGGTTAATACAGTTGTGCGTAAATTTTTTCTGTTGTTGACATCTCAGAATTGGAGACCTTTAGGCAGGTTTCCCTCCAGACCCCACTGTCTGTCTTTGCACTTCTTTTCCATACTCTATTGCTGATCCATCCTTCCAAGGCTTGCTGTCCCCCTCCTGTGAGTATCTGATGTCTTCATGAGGGAAGAACCTGGACAGTTTTCTTTCTTTCTTTTTTTTCTGGATAGTTTTCTTGAGGTTATTGTACTCAAAGGGTAGCGTGGCCTGGAAAAGGGGCTTTTGAGAGAAAAGGAGCAGTAAAGGATAAACGGTCTTTGAAGTGCTCCTTGAGGGGGAAAAACTGGACCTTGCATGTAATTAAGGATCCCTGTTAACAGTGGTTAAGCATTGGTCTGTTAACCACAAGGTCAGGGGTTCAAACTCACCAGCCACTCCACAGGAGAATGATACGGTTGTGTGCTCCAGTAAGATTTACAGTCTTGGAAACCCTATGGAGCAGAGTCCTCTGTCCTGTCAGTTTGCTGTGAGTCAGAATCAACTAGATGGCAAAGAGTTGCTTTCCTTTATTTGGTGTTTCTTTTTAATTAACTTATATTAAAAACAGTTACTAAGAGTTACAGATAAGTTGCTTTCTGTTGTAATAAAGCTGAGCATGTTGACTTACACTAAATCTGCCCACTGAAGGTGGTTGATAGATGAAGAGTTTTATGTTGATAACATTAAACAACTTGTTGCCTACCAGTTGATTCTGACTCACAGAGACCCTGTAGGACAGAGTAGAACTGCCTCATAGGATTTCTGAGCATCAAGAGAATGGAGAAAAGATAGAAGTTGTCAAAGACTTCATTGTGCTCCGACCAACCCGAGTGTTCACGAATAAAAAATGTCAGCTTGAGGGCTAAGGTATGCCTGACACAGCCATGGTGTTTTCAATAACCTTATATGCATATGAAAGTTAGACAGTGAATAAAGACTGTAGAAGAATGGATGCATTTGAGTTACGGTGTTAGAGGAGAGAGTATTAAGAGTAGTATGAACTGCCGAAACAAACCAATCTGTGCTGGAAGAAGTGCAGCCTGAGTGCTTGCTAGAAGCCAGGGTGGCCAGACTGTCTCTCATACTGTGGACAAGTTATCAGGAGGGAACTGTCCTTGGAGAAGGACATCATTCTTGATAAAGTGGAGAGTCAGCAAGAAGGCGAAGACCCCAAACGAAATGGATTGGCACAGTGACAGCAGCAATGGGCTCAAGAATAGCAAAGATTGTGAGATTGGTGTAGGACGGGGCAGTGGTTCAGTCTGTTGTGCATAAGGTCGATGTGAGTTGGTATTAACGGCACCTAACAACAAAACAGCAACTGTATTTTTTGTAAATAACTTGTGTCTTCTACATTTGTTTGCCAACTGTATCCTCCTCCTGGAAGGTATTTTTGTATGCTGTAGGCTAAACACTGGACTGCTAATCACAAAGTTGATGGTTCAAACCAACCAGTTGCTTCTTGGAAACCCTATAGAGGGTCGCTGTGAGTCAGAACCAATTCAGTGGTAATTAACAACAAATTATTTTAAATAGCAACAAATTATTTTAACAACAAATTATTTTAAAAAAATATATAAAATACATATATGTAAGGAATAAAACTTAATAGAGGATAACTGGAAGGAAGAATGTGACTAAGGTGGGGTTGAATAAAATCTAGATCTTCCCCACAACAGTTTAGTGTATGTGTGTGTGTGTG
>NW_006408550.1:495515-502409 GCF_000296735.1 Chrysochloris asiatica
TAAAATACATATATATATTTTAAATGGGCATAGCAGCACTTACAAAAATACCTCTGGACCAAGGACCTCATGTTGTGAGTGGGCAAGGGATGAGACAGTAACACTCATGGAGTTCCTGTAGGGCTAGGTGTTGACTGCTCTGAGCACCCAAAGCAGCTGGGAAATCAAGGTATTTCCATCCTAGAGGGCAGCCGAAGGTGAAAGGTCTTGCCAGAACCAGCTCGCAGGTGTGGAGCAGACCACCCCTGATCCAGATGCCACTCCCTTTGATACAGCTTCAGCTCTTGGAATATATGCAGTTGGGGGTTGGTCACACCTCTGGTCACCAGGGTAATGTGGGGTACAAGAAAAAAAAATCTCACCTTTCTCTCTGCCAATAAACAGTAGCTTCAGCACCAAAAAAACCCAACCCTCTGAGGAGTGGAAGTGGTTGGCAAATGAACGTAGAAGGCACTTGTTATTTGTGTAAAAACAGAGTAATCTTTACAGGAGCAGATCATCAGGTCTTTTCTACTATGAAGCTTTTTGTAGACTGGAACAACCACCCTTTTGGTTGAGCTTTCAGACAGGTGTCACCTGCCCGCCTGAGCTCTTACATTAAAGCTGCTTGTTGTTACACTAAAGAGCCATCAAGTAGCTTCTAACTCTTAGGGATCCTGTGAGGGTTTCTGAGGCTGAACATTTTTACAGGAGCAGACTGTCTCATCTTTCTCTTGGAGAGCAGCTGGTGGGTTCAGACTGTGGGTGTTGTGGGTAGTAGTCCAGTGCTTATTCTACAGAGCTACTGTGCTCCCCCAGCGCTTAGCTTACATTGTATTCAGATTGAGTCTGAGTACATAAGAGTAGGAAAAAGATTATTAAGAGTAGAGTCCTGGTGTGGTGCTGTAGTATAAGTACTGGGCTGCTAACTGCAAGGTTGACGGTTCTAATCCAGTCGCTACTTCTCAGAAACCCTATACAGGGTTGCTATGAGTTCAAACTAAGTTGAAGGTACTTAACATCAACAACATTAAGAGTGCTTGTCATAAATAAATTAAAATGTATTTAATAATTTAAAGTGCATTGTCAGATCTGGAAAAAAAATAGTATTTAAAATGTATGAGGACGATTTAGGTAGGAAGATGTGTTCTGGAACGATACATTAAATGTTGCTATTTTTAATAGCCGCTCCTTAGAAACCCTACACAGGGTTGCTGTGAATCAGAACCAACTCAAAGGCATTTACCAACAACATTTTTATCTGTAGTTCTTGTGTGGCACTGTAGGTTAAGCACTGGACTTCTAACTGCAAGTTCGGTAGTTGAAACTCACCAGGTGTTCCTTGGAAACGCTCCCAGTTGGAACTGACTCTTTGCCAGTCAACAACAACATTTTAATTTACTATGTTCCTTATGTATCTTGTATGCAACGTTGACATTTTGAATTACAAGTTTCTTCATCAAAAGGAGAAATCTATTTAAAAACCCTACATTTTACGATTAAAACTGCTTATTTTAGATCATCTCCTGTACACATCATAGCAACTAGCAAAAGTTTACATTCCTATGCACGCCCTCCACCGGTGTCCTCCTCTTCTAAGAGTGAACCAGCTTTCCCTCATCACCACTGGAAGGGTGAAACGCCCGTCAGACATGAAAGGGTGAGTCTGTTTCTCTGCTTAAACTCTTACACAGTTTGCACAGCAGTTGAAAGAGATGAACTTTCCCCTTTAAGAAATTCTTTTAAAGCATATACAAATGGGAAATAGTAGCTGTCACTGTTCTGGATGTGATTTTACATGTAGCTCTATTACTGGTTTAAGAAAAAGAAAAAAAAAATGAGAGCATGCATTGAAAACTTCCATAAGTTTCTATAAGCTTTAGATTTTGAAGGCGTTGTATTTTTCCCTTCACTTGGAATGACCAAGTTATCCATTAATGTGTTGGAAGTAAAAACAAGTATTAACAAAATAGATTAAAAACTCAAAGTAAAAATGTTTGTAATATTTTTCTCACTAGGCAAATAGTGAGTCAGAATCTGGCATTTTCTGCATGTCCTCCCTCTCGGATGATGATGATCTGGGATGGTGCAATTCTTGGCCTTCAACTGCTTGGCACTGTTTTTTAAAAGGTAAAAAAATGCTTGAATGTTTCTCAATCTCTTTGTATAACACATTGGTCACCTATTTACATTTGTCTTCTACTTAAACTTCAGGCACACGTCTGTGCTTTCATAAGGGAAGCAATAAGGAATGGCAGGATGCTGAAGATTTTGCTAGAGCTGAAGGCTGTGATACTGAGGAAGATCTCCAAATGGGCACTCCCAAGGTACGGCTCAAATATTTTCACAGTCTTTGGAAGTCTTTCCAAAGGAAACCTAAGGCTATTGTTAGCCTTTAGCTCTAACCTCCATAGCATTCATACTGAGACCAATTTAAGTAGAGGTTTTGTGAATGTCCTTCATTGCCTAGCTTAATGGCAGAGCAATAGTGACTGTCTTAAGTATTTTTTCCTATATGCGAAAAAAAGTGCTTCTTAGCACTTTCCATTTTACACTGGGCAAAACTAAAGGGGCATTTAAAATAAATGAATGAGCCTTGTTTCAGATCATCTACAAAGGGGTTAATTTCCCTTTGAATAATTGAAAGTTAATGATATGATTAATGTTTAAATGAGTCCATAATTCACTGGCATTTTGTAAGTCATGCACAAAAGCAGTAGTGAGAAACATTTAAATAAACATCCATTGAATCCTTTTACTTTGAAATTGTAAATTTCTTCATCTCTACTATTTGTTGTTTTTTAATTGTTACGTGTTAAGTTGAGTTGTTGTTAAGTGCTGATGAGTCGGTTCATAGTGACCCTGTATAGGGTTTCCAAGGAGCGGCTGGTGAGTTTGAACCACTGACCTTTTGGTTCAAACCAACCTTGCAGTCGAGTGCCTAACAGGCATGCAAAGTGTGTTCGTTTAAAAGTCCTCTTTGATCCTCCTTTGGATCCTTACCATTGAATTGAGTCTCTTAAGCAATATGGTCCTGACTTAGCTGCCTTCAATTTCCCCATTCCAAGACAGAATCCAGTTCAGCCTCTACCACTCTACTGAAATTTGTCTCAAAAGTCTGTATGTAGCTTTATACTCACTTCTGTTTGATAGCTCTGCAACATTTGACACAGTGGATTGGTAACCATCCTGAAACTGTTCCCTTGAGTTGTAGATCAGCAGGACAGTACCCCAGTTGACCTTCTAATTCCTCAGCCTGCCCATGCTGTTGAACGGAGCATAGGGTCCTGCTGCTTCTGCCTCATCACCAGTGCTTCTCTGCTGTCAGCTGCATGTTGGTAGGAGGCTGGGGAAAGCAGGCCGAACTTGGAGTCGGGAAACCTGGACTCTCTTTCCAGCAACTTTGTGGAACTGACCTTGAACAGACTGTGACCGTCTCAGGGTGTTGGCTTCCTGATCTGTCACATGGGATTGGATGAGTTTCAGTCTGTGTAGCTTTAACTAGAGTTGTTAAGTGCCCTCAAGTTGGTTCCCACTCACAGTGACGCTGTATCTAGTTTCCAAGGAGCGGCTGGTGGGTTTCAACCACAGACCCCGTGGATAGGAGTCCAGTGCTTATCCTACAGCACCACACCAGGACTCCTTAACTAGGGTAGCTCTCAGAATTATATTGCTATTGTTAGGTGCCATTGAATTGATTCTAACCTAATGTAATAGAGTAGAAGTGCTCCAAAGGCTTTCCTAGGTTAAAATGTTTATAGAAACAGATCATTGGGTCTTTTGTCCTGAGGAGTCTCTGGTGGGGTTCAAACTGCTGGTCTTTCATTTAGTGGTTGAATGTTTACACCACCCGGGCTTCTTTGTAAGAATTATAAAATACTGTAATTCATGTAGGAGTCTTGGTGGTTCTGTGGGGTAAGTATTGGAATGCTGACTGCAAGCTCAGTGGCTGAAGCCCAGCAACCGCTCCTGGAGAGAGAGTTACAATGTCAGACACTAGGAGCAGTTCTACTCTGTCCTAGGGGGTTTTGGTTTTTGGTAATTCATTTTTTTAACAAATATGTCTATAGCCCTTAATCTGCAAATTTCCTGTTGCATGTTAAACATCTCTATGTGAATATCAATCAGTTCTTCTAACTTTGCTCAGGTCACCAAAACTTAGACGCAGCATTCTTTTCTTCCTTATCCTGACTTATTCTTTCCCTAGTCTTTTAATGGTATGGTTATCCTCAATTCCCATATTCAAAAACCACAGAGTGATCTTTTATAATTCCCATTTCCCATGCATAATCAGTTGAACCAATCAATGTATTTCTGTCAAGATTTTCTATAGTCATTCTTCTCTTCACTCATTACGTTGTTCAGTCTCTGGTTGAATAATGATTAGATACCATAGCTGGCCATTAGCATGTTTGTCCCTTTTGTTTTCTGAGTCTAAGGATAGGGGGTTGTGTCTCATTCATGTTTATATTTCCAGAGCCTAACACTTGGCACATGCTAAGTGCTCAATAAATATTGTTTGGATTTAAATTGAATCCAACTCTACTACCACTGCCTTAGTTTAGGTTTTATTTACTTGTTTATTTAGGACTGTAGTGGGGTTCGTTCCCTTTATGTCCTCAAGTAATTGAATGCTTGAGGTGTACTTACTTTAGTCTGTAGTCATAGTTGTCATTTAAAAATTGATGGTCATATTAATAAAAATAGTTGAATTGATTAACCCTCTGAAAAGAAACTTTAGTACTTTGCACCTCTTTGATATCTTCTTACTGACTGCCTCCCCCCATTTTCAGTCTGATTTGCCCCAACTCTGAACTCACCTAGAACTTTTAGCAGATAGGCAGCACTCCCCAAGCAAGTGCTTAGTTACAACTGTGCAGGTGCAAAGCCATGGCCCTCTAACACCTTTCAAAATTTCATTCTTCTTTTAAATACCAGTTCAAATGAAATTGAAAATCCTCACTTTTGAGATGAATACCTCCTTTATTAAACTCCATTAGCATTATTTATACTTGAATTAAAGTGCTTATTCCAATTTGCATTATATTACAGTGATTTTTACATGTGTCTTTCTTCACTACTGGATTGTAAGCTCCTTGAAGACAGATATCCTGTCTTGCTCATTTTTACCTTTCCACAGTCTTGCACATAATAGGAACTTCATTATCTGTTGAATTCTAGATTTCCAATTCATTCCCTCTATGCATATGTTTTCAGGGCTATGGTTCTGATGGTCTAAAGTTGTTATCACATGAAGAAAGTGTATCATTTGGCGAGTCTGTACTGAAGTTGACTTTTGATCCTGGTACAGTAGAAGATGGTTTACTTACCGTAGAGTGTAAGCTGGACCACCCTTTCTATGTTAAAAATAAAGGTAGGGCTTCAATTGAATTCTTAGTAACCTTTTAAGAAAAGCTTCCTAGTCCTTAATTATGTCTTAAGGCTTTGATGAATTAAAAGTAAAAAAAGGGAAATTTTCTTCAAAATTTAATAACATTACTGTAGGAAATGCTTGTACTAAATACCAAATGATGCTTAAGTATGTCGGCAGTAGTCAGGTGGAACTCTACTTGCTTGTGAGTATGAGAAATTTTCTACTCATGGAGCAAACATTCATGTAGTAAGGCTCTAAAAAGTAATTCAAGTTTACAACATACTTGGTAGCTCTAAGCCTAGATGTGATTACCTAAAATACTCCATTCCCCAAACTATACCCAGATAACAGAGCTTACTGTAGTATGCGTGGTGGTGTTAAGTGCTATCAAATCAATTCCAACTCATAGTGACCCTGAATAGCGTTTCCAAGGAGCCACTAGTGGACTTGAACCACTGACCTTGCAGTTAGCAGTCTTGTGCTTATCCTACCGTGCCACACCAGGACTCTTTTACTATGGTAGCATCATACTATGGTAGCATCATATCATGCATCACTGTCTTGTCCATTAAAAGATCCTGGAGTAACAAGTGGTGCAGACATAGCATGGTAGACTACTAACAGTAAGTTCAGCAGTTCAAACCCCACCTGTGACCCATGAAAGAAAGGCCTGGCTTGTAATCTTCCATAAAGATGAGAGCCAAGAAAACCCTACAGAGCAGTCCTACTCTGTAACACATGTGTTCTCCATGAGTTGGAATTGAGTCCACAGAAACAGTTTCATTTTAGTTTTTATTTTTTAGAGTAATGAAAATGCTGATTAATAGGGACTTATTCGGTGAAATGCTGAATTAAGCAAATGCAATATTGCTTTGAGGCAATACTTGCCTAGTACTTACTTTATTGCAATGATTCATGACTTATGTTAGAAAATCTCTTGGGACTTAATTGAAATAAGAACTTTTTATTTTAAAAATGCAGAAATGATATGTCTGTTGTATAACAAGTAATTGGGGTGCTTTCTGTCAATCCACATGCTCTTTTGTGACTCTTGTTCAATTTAACTTTAGGTTGGTCGTCATTTTATCCAAGCTTGACTGTGGTACAGCATGGCATTCCATGTTGTGAAATTCACATTGGCGACGTATGTCTACCTCCTGGACACCCCGATGCCATTAACTTTGATGATTCAGGTGTTTTTGATACATTTAAAAGGTAATATTGGATAAATATTTTCTTCTTTCATATAAGGCTTACCTTTAGTTTTGCTAATTATTGCTAAGGCAAATCCTGTTTTGGTGATGTAGGATTTAGGATAAGCACTTGATTTCTGAAAGCAATGTCGCCTCAAACCAATGAGCTGCTCGTCGGAAGCCCTTCACAAGATTGCTATGAGTCGGAACTAACTCCATGATACTTAACAACAACAACAACAGCATTTAAAAATTAAAAATTTGAGAATTATAAAAATATTACTTAAAAGAAAGTACAAATGTTCTCCCATGTTCTGCCCACCTGGGGTCAGGCTTGCAGGGTGTACC
>NW_006408550.1:502784-504208 GCF_000296735.1 Chrysochloris asiatica
TAATGACTCTTCTTCCAATCCTGATGCCACGTTCTTCCTCATATAATCCAGCTTCACTGAGTATATGCTCAGTGTATAGATTAAGTAAGCATGGAGAAAGGATACAACCTTGGCACACACCTTTCCTGATTTTAAACCATTCGGTACCTCCTTTTTCAAACGACTGCTTCTTGGTCTATGTACAGGTTCTTCATGAGCACAATTAAGTATTCTGGAATACCCATTCTTCGCAGTGTTACCCATAGCTTACCGTGATCCTTAGAGTCCAGAGCCTTTGCATAGTTGATAAGCACAAATACACATCTTTCTAGTGTTCTCTGCCTAAAGTTAAAATCCATGTGACACCAGCAGTGATATCTTTCATGCCACATCCTCTTCTAAATCTGGCTTGAATTTCTGACAGTTCTTATTGAAGTACAATTTCAGCTGCAAAATTTTAATTGCATGTGATGTTAGTGATCCTGTTCCAGAATTTGTGCATTCCACTGGGTCATTTGTCTTGGGAATGGGCACAACTATGGATCTCTTCCAGTCAGTTGACTGGGTAGCTGACTTCTAAATTTCTTGGTGTAGATGATGAAAACCTGTAGTGCTACATCAGCTTGTTGAAAGGTTTCTATTTGTATTCTGTCCACTTCTGAAGCCTGGTTTTTTGCCTTCAGTGGAGCTTGGACTTCTTCTTTTGGTGTAATCAGTTCTTGATCATATGCTACCTCTTGAAGTGGTGATTTAATTTAACATCAAACATTTCTTTTTGATACAGTGGCTGTATATTCCTTCCATCTTTTGATGCTTACTGTATCATTAAATACTGTGACCACAGACTCCTTCAGTTTTGAAAGTCAGGGATTGAATTTTTGCTTCAGTTCTTTCAACTTGAGAAATTCTAAGTGTGTTCTTCCCTTTCAGTTTTCTAACTCCAGGTCTTTGAAGATTTCATTGTAATACATAATCTTCTCAAGCTGCCCTTTGAAATTTTCTGTCCCGTTCTTTCACTTTCTTGTTTCTTCTATTCACTTTAGCATCTCTACCTTAGAGAGCAAGTTTCAGAATCTCTTCTGACATCCATTTTGGTCTTTTCTTTCTTGACTTTTTAGTAATCTTTTTCTTTCTTTGTGGATGTCATCCTACAAATCTTCTGGTCTTTAGTCATTAGTGTCTAGTGCATCAAATCAGTTCTTCAGATGGTCTCTAAAATCAGATGGTGTGTATTCAAAGTTATATTTAGGCTCTTGTCAACTTGTTTCAATTTCCTTCAGTTTCAGCCTAAAATTCAATATTTCAGTTGATGGTCTCCTCCAGTTGGTGCCCCGGGTCTTGTTTTGCCTCATAATATGGAGCTTTTCCACTGTCTCTTCCCACAGATGTAGTCAGTTTGATTCCTGTGTATTCAATCTGGTAAGGTCCATGTGTATAATCAATCA
>NW_006408550.1:504643-509009 GCF_000296735.1 Chrysochloris asiatica
GACTGTCACAACTGTAAAGATAGAATTTTGTAACAAAAAGTGGGAAGTAGTTAATCTTACAGTCCAGGAAAAGTGTACCCTGGGACCATCAAGGGAGAGAGCATGATCAGAATGTGGGACCGTATCCAGAGTAATAACAACACTAGAGATGGAGGCAGAGATGAGGACATGTAGAGAGAGAGCAGCTGAAGACTCTATAAAAATTCATGGAAAGAGAAAGGCTGTGTGCTGGCGGCCAGGAGGCAGGCTTGCAGAATATGCCCTTTGGTTGTTTAAATGATTATATATTCCTCAGTGTTTTAGTGTACATCCCCCCAAAAGAAAAAACAGGGAATGGGTAACAAATACCGTTGAATGATGATGCACAGAGGAGATTATAATCATTGCAATGAAATGATGAGTATAAAACTGATGTTCTACCATGTAAACTCTCATCATTCAATTTACAATAAAAACTTTAAATATATATATAAGCTAAAAATGAAAAAATGAAAGAGAAAAAAGGAAAAAAAAAAAGTATTGGCAATGATTAAGTCATTGTTCTTATAAACTTCTGTCTGTCCTGTAATCTCTAGCATCATTTCTGTCACCAAGGCTGTATTTTCCAAATACTGATCCTTCTTCTTTGTTTCCATTCCTTTGCATTCCAATCACCAGAAATTATCAATACATCTTGATTGCTTGTTTAATCAGTTTCAGACTAAAGAAGTTGCTGTTACTCAATTTCATCGTTGGTGGCTTTAATCATTTGTGTGTAAATTTGAAAGTAGTGATACTAACTGGTTTTCCTTGTAGGTGTATAGATATTATCCTATCACAGATCGTATTATACTTTTAGATCTTGAAATGTTCTTTTTGACCATGAATGCTATATACCATTCCTCTTGAATTTATCATTCCCTGCATAGTATAAACCATATGATTGTCAGATTCAGAATGACCAATGCCAGTCTATTTCAACTCACTGTTGTCTAGAATGGACTTCTGGTGTGGCACTGTAGGATCAGCACTGGACTGTGAACCTGTATTTGAACTGTCGGCAGTTCAGACCCACAAGCTACTCCTTGGAAACACTCTACAGGGTCTCTGTGAGTCAGACCGACTTGATGGCACTTAACAACAAAAATAATAATGTCTATGGTATCATGGTCAACTCTGTTTTGCAGAGGCAGCTCTTCCCCAGTCATACGCTTTCCAACCTAAGGGGCTATATATCTGACAGTGTTCCACTGCAGTTCATAAGATTTTCAGTGGCTAAATATTCAGAAGTAGTCTGCCTCTTCTTCCTTCTAGTCTGTCTTAGTCTGGAAGCTTTGCTGAAGCTTTTCCAACATGAGAGACCTTGCTGATACTTAAAATACCAGTAGCATAGCTTCCAGAATCACAATAACATACAAGCCACCACGGTAGGACAAATCGAGAAATCAGTGATTAGTACTCTAGTACTTACAATTGCTTTTTTTTTTTCATGAATTTTTTGAAGTCCTCTTTTTTGTATATACGTAATTAAATGAAAAAATATTGGGTTGCTAAAGTAGAATAATATTAAGTGGGAAGTTTTGTATAGAGTACTCATACAGAAAAAGTTAAGTTTATAAAAACATTTAGAGTAGATTAGGAAAAATACTGCATGTTACATGACCAAGTTTAATAGATCAGTTTTGATAGTTACATAAAAAATTATTTTCTGATCAGACATTTTTAATTTGTTCCTAAAGCTCTTAATAGTACCATTTTCGGTTAATTAGATCTTGTTCAATGTTTACTAACTGTATTTTTGTATGTTAATTCATTTTTACCAAATACATTAGTTGCAGGTATAGCAAATAATAAAAATAGCAAAAGCTTGACATTTGGAAAATACTTAAAAAGGAAAGCTGGTAAATGGTAGAATGAACCTGCGATCTCAGTTTGCCTTTGACTGCTGACTTTAGTATAAAAGACTTGCATTCCTGGGAACCTCTGCATGCTGGAGAGACTGCAACCAGGTTATATTAATCTCAAGTCTAGGACTAATTTCTGCCACACTTAGTTGTACATCATCATTTCAATTCCTAATTTCCCACTGCATGCCTTTTCTAGATTGTTTCTTTGTCTTGAGCATGAGAAATATGTTTAGCTGTTTGATATTTTAGTGTTCTGGGGTGGCGGAGCTAGATTTTAAAGTATAGGTGCAAGTTGAAAAATCTTGCATGACAAAATAACTCTTGGAAGACCTTCACATCATCCCCAAAATATAGTGTACATAGTTTCATATATATAATCCTATAGAGTAATTCTTATTTATAATGTAGTTTGAGGAGAATAGGTCACTCTAAAGATACCCAGAGAAAGGCTGTGTGCAAATGTGGGATTTAAGATGCATTCTTTCTTTAAGATAAAAATCCATAAGTATGTATGGGCATTAAGTAGAGAATTCTCAAGCATTCTTGCTGGCCTGTAGATTTTACCTCATTCCATTTAATATAGTAAAATAAAAGGTTAATATACAGATATGTGCTGCTTAACAAACCTGTGACATGTTCTCTAAAATAGGACATTACACTGTTTGTACGTTGTGTAATGTTCTATTTTAGAGAACAAAATATAGAATTTGTTCTATAATTTGTTATAGAACACACGTTATAGAATTGTGGATTGAGTTATGACTCTTGGAGGAGGAGTTGCCTAACATAGGCAAGGCAAGCAGGGAAAGAAAGCAGAAAGCCTTAATCCAAGACAGGACCCAGAATAAATTCCAGTGTACCATGTGGTGCTGTTGGGCAAGCTGTACAAGGAAAGACATTGGAGCGGATTCTACTTGGGTAAGGACCAGAGGCAGCAAGCAGTAAATGAATGCTGTCTTACATTCCAGAGCTTCCAAGTGAGAGCATGAATTAAAGAATGTCATATAGAGGAACTGAGAAATGAAGCCAGTCTTTTAGGCATCAGGCTGGTTTTAAAACAGTCCTTTCAGATTTTGTGAAGTTGGCATATCTATTTAAGTGAAATGATAATTTAATAGCAAAAATTTTGACTGCCTACTATGACCCAGACACTGTACATATAATTACTCTTCATTACTGGAACTGACCCGATGGCACTTAACAGCAACAACTGTGTTAATAGATTATGTCCTCATTTTGCCTCCTATGTGCCTGCCTCTGTCCTATGTGATGTAGCTATGTTGTTCCTTCAGCAACACTGCAAAACATTATCTTAATTTTATGGAAAAAGTAAACTGAGGTGGTGTTGTTAAGTGCCATTGAGCCGATTCCGACTCAGCGACCCTGTGTAGGGTTTTCGAGGAGCGGTTGGTGAGTTTGTATCACCGACCTCTCTTTTATTCCAACCGCCCTGGTGGTCGATTGCTTATATTCTACAGTGCCACATTTTGACCAAATGGAAGATTTGAACCCAATAAAAATTTTACGGTATCGTGTGAAATGATGTAACCTTTCAGTTGCTGAGCTAGTATGTAGGTGCTAGGCATTGGGGTTTAAAATCAGTTGAGACATAGGCCCTGCCTGCTTAGCTTCTCTTGTAGAAAAACAATGGATTGATAAATATGTCTGGTGTGTACCCTTGGGTACATTAATCTTTCATTTAAAAGAAAGAAAAGATTTCACAAAAAAAGTTGGGAAAGGGCCTTCTAAACTGAAGGAATGACGTGCAAAAAATAAGTTTGAAACATTCTAGAAACTGCAGGTGGTTTAATGAGAAAGAATGCTTAACTTTGGGATGTGGTGTTAAGTGCCGTCGAGTTGGTTCTGACCCATAATGAACCCTGTATAGGGATTCCGAGGAGCAACTGGTGAGCTTGAACCACTGACCTTACCTTTTTAGACGGTTTCCACATATCAGAGAAAGAGGATAATGATGATCTCCCAAGGAGGCTTGCTAAAGAGGAAAGATATGATATGCAGCAGCTTAAAAAGTTCATGGAAAATGGTATTGAAAGATAATGGGGATTTTTCCATGAACTTTACAGTCTCATATATATATATACATGATCTATTGGCCTGCCTCTATATTCAGCTTTATAACAAAGTGTGACTTTTCCTAAAAATCTGTCTTTTCACCATGAAGTTTTGTTTTTTATTTTATCATGAATTGAGTGATGGTTTACAGAGCAAATCATCAGTTTTACATTCAACACAGCACACGTTGTTTAAGCTCAGTGACTGCAATCCCTTCCTGGCGCAACAGTTTTCCTGCTTCCTCCCTATGGCTCCTGTGTCCACTCCACCCACCTTCCCTTCTCATCTTGGGGCCTTGGTACATGTTAGTTTTGAATGATTGACCATAGTCCGTCATTCAAGTAAACTCTTAAGTTAGTAGTCTATGTTGAAATACATTGATGGCTTAAGTTAGTAGTCTGTGTTGA
>NW_006408550.1:509894-571506 GCF_000296735.1 Chrysochloris asiatica
TGTTGAAATACATTGATGGCCTAAGTTAGTAGTCTGTGTTGAAATACATTGATGGCCTTTTAGGGATTCTGTTATGGCTGTTTGTTCTCCATGCAAAGGGCTGTGATTACAAAGCATTTTTAGTTCTTTTAGCTGATTTGAACAGTTCTAAGGGCCCACGTTCACTGACGTCCAGTCTTTGGTGATAGTTCTTAAGCCTGATACATGTCTCCTACTGTATCTTCATTTTCTAGGCTTCAATAAGCCAACAAATCAGATGCTCATATTGGTCAGCATTGAATCTAAAGTAAGAAGTGCGTTGTGAGTAGGCTCTGGAGGAGGCATTTGTGGATATAACAGATTCCTGTGGGGGGCTCACAGTTGTTCAGCAAAGGGTTTTGTTTCTTTTAATTAATACGTGTAGTCAATGGATATACCACCTAGGTAAGTAAAGTTTCATCTTACAAACAATTCCCAACAGCAAGGTTAAATAAAGTGTAGTGTTTTGGTAACATTGTGCAGGGGTGAATACATTGTCATTTCCAGTCAGATATTAAAGGCTGTTTGATGATTTATTGTTTTTACAAATCAGATCATCTAAATAGAACTGAAAGCCACGCCTGTGTGTTGTTTTAATTTTCTAGCTATGACTTCACACCGCTGGATTCGTCTGCAGTATATGTTTTAAGTAGTATGGCTCGCCAGCGTCGTGCATCTTTGTCTTGCGGAGGACCTGGTAGTCAAGACTTTGCCAGGTCTGGATTCAGTAAAAACTGTGGCTCACCTGGATCCTCACAGCTCTCTTCCAATTCTTTGTATGCTAAAGCTGTCAAAAACCACAGCTCAGGGACTGTGAGTGCCACTTCTCCTAACAAGTGCAAAAGACCAATGAATGCCTTCATGCTTTTTGCCAAAAAATACAGAGTTGAATATACTCAGATGTATCCAGGGAAAGATAACAGGTAACAAATGCTGATCATTCTTATTATAATTGAATAACATTGCAATGCAGTTTTCAATAGCTAGGCTAGTTAGATGACCTTAGATTATACTTGAATAGTTTTTATTACTGAATTTTTAAATTCTCGCAGATTGTCTTAAAAAATGAAAAATTTTAAGTGAAACTTTCAGGACCAAATTCTTTTCTTATAATACCCAGCTAGGCAGTTGTTGTTGTTAAGTTCCCTTGAGTTGGTTCTGACTCATAGCAACCCTGTCTAGGGTTTCTGAGAAGTTGCTGGTGGGTTTGAATCGTCACCTTGCAGTTCAAACCGGCTTTGTGGGCTGGTGCATTCTCCTGCAGCAGCATACCAGGACTCCAGTTAAGGGGCCAGAATACAAAGTAGCTACCATTTAAAACATAATAAATGTCATTGGTCTATTAGATTGCACACTTTTGAGAATTCCAGTTTGGGGAGCAAGGATTAGCTTGGACAGATTTGAGAATTTTTTATTATTCAGACATTTTAATAAATTTAAACTCTATAAAGATATTTTCTTTAGGTCATGTTTTAGAAATACAGAAAAGTTGTCTGGAAGGGATCTTTTTCCTCTGCTTTGATCCTATGTACAAAGAAAAGCGAGAAAATAAAAGTAAGATTAAGGTTCTTAATCTAACCCTATGCTACAGACTTGGAGGGCGAAAGAAAATCAGTGTCTACTTGAACCAAACTTGTCATGTCTAATTATGCCAGTATTTAAAAGACCCTGTCACCGCTCTATGCAAAGGCGGTGGTGGTTCAGTAGAACTATTGGAGACCTGGGTTTCACTGGCCATTGCTCCTTCAGTGCATTGCAGGAGTGCATTCTGTGTTGCTAACCAGGTTGTAGTGAAGCTTCTCTCTAAGACTAGGAGGAAGGCCTGGCCAATTTACTTCTGGAAAATCAGCCAGTGGACACTCACAGATCACAGTGAGCTATCTGATCCTCTTGTACATGAGTTGGAGGTCAATTCAGTGATTGCTAACAGCAACATACATTATCATTTTAAGTTAGTAAAAGTTTAGTTGAGCTCAGACTTTTGCACTTAGGTTGGTATTTCATAAAAGCAAAAGTTTCTTTTGTAAACAAAAGTAAAAGGTACATTTAAAAATCATTGTTTAGTATTGATGCCAAAAAAACAAAACTTCTAAGTCAGGAATATTTTCAAATGCTTGACCTAATATGATTTTTTGATGCAATAGCTGTTTCATAAGCTATCCTTAATTAATGCCCCCAAAGTGTTAACTTTATTCCTCTTCCAAATCCATAACCAGTTTTGAAAAACATTTAAATCCAAGTATTAGCGTAGTGGTTACGAATTGGGCTGTGAACCACAAGGTCAGCAGTTCGAAACTACCAGCTGTTCTGCGGGAGAAAGATGAGGCTTTCTGCTCCTTTAAAGATTTACAGCCTCGGACAGGGTCGCTATGAGTCGAAACCAACTCCACGGCACGCACATAACAACAACCACCTTGTTTTTATTACATGATTTTTTAGCACATGACCTTAATTAAACACTTCAGCCGCATCCTTTAGAATGTAAATGAATCCTAAAACTAAATTGGTCTAGGTAGAATATCCACCTTTACTTTCTCTATGAAAAGAAGGTTTATTCCGTAGAATATCCTGGAGGATCTGATGGTAACAGAAGTTATAAAGCATGACTCTACAGTCAGCTTTTTTTGGGGAGTCCTGGTTGGTGCTGTAGGATAAGCACTGGGCTGCTAACCGCAAGGTTGGTGGTTCAAACCCATGAGCTGCTGTTTGGAAACTACCCTATGAATTGGAACCAACTTCAACGGCTTGTAACAACAATAGAAAAGGCTAGCATACCTTTGTCAGATCTCAAGGGTGTCCTAATTTGACTACTGTGTCATACTATAGAGTGCGCAGGCATTGGCAGTTCGTCGTAAGCTGTCAGATTTGTCAAAACGCTGACGGACTTTAAGAGCTGTGTTCAGTGTAGCCAGGAATAAAAATTAACTCAAATCTGCCCTTCTTTTTTGTTTTATATCATTAACTCATTGGATAATCAAAACTATCATTTCCTTTACCCTTGATCTCATGAAGAAAGCCAAATGATTACCCACATAAAATAACTGGGTTATAAATTCAGGTTTAAATGTCTGATCAACCTAATTCTAAGTGTCTACATTTTAAAAGAGAAGCTTCGTATCCCAGATATATCTGATTAGGGAGGTGATACAAATGTGTATTTCTAGGTCAGTTTACATTAGAACATACAAGGTAATCCTGTAAGGAACATTTTTGCCCTGGTTTCTTTTATTTCTTTAGAATCGATTCGTAAACGAATTACTGAATCAAGAATTCTGTGGACCTTCCAACACCATTGGAATTTTGTAACTCTTGGCTTTTTCACTTTTGTGACTTTGGGCTATTAACCCAATTTCTAATTCTGTTCTCTCCTTTCTGAGAGTAAGTTAAGCCTGTATTGTTTTTCTTGAATTCTCTGTTTCTGGTGTCTTACATGATTTTCTCAAGAAAATACACTTTCAGAATATAAAAAGAATACTTTGCACTAATAACAATGCCCCTCTTTTTGTTTGAACTGATGAAATGACTGGAGTCAAACAAAAAGCAAACCAAAACCAACCCCACTGCCTGTGAGTCCCTTCTGACTGGTACTGACCATTGAGAACAGTGGAACTGCTCCCTTAGGCCTCTGAGACTAAATCCTTAAGGGAGCAGACAGCTTTATCTGTCTCCCTTGGAGCAGCTGATGGGTTTGAACTGTTGACCTTGGGGTTAGCAGCTTCAATGATTAACTCATTGTACCCGCTGTGGGCTAATGCGTCAGACTGCACAGTCGTTTGAACTGCAAGGTCAGCGGTTCAAGCTCACCAACTGCTCCTTGGAAACACTATACAGGGTCGCTGTGAGTTGGAATTGACTTGACAGCACTTAACAACAACAACAACAACCCACCTAGAAATAGAATTATTAATAATCGTTTGTGCTCAGCTGTTGAGAGTCACAGCAAGGATAGAGTAATTAGACTGACTTCATTCTAAGAGAAGAAGAGTGTCAACTTCAGTTTCCTTAAGTTTGTTTTATTTTGTGTTTTAGCATCTCTAATTATATCAGGTTACAGCCTCATTACTCATAAATCATATTGTTCTTTTCATTTTAATACTGCTCCCATGTGATACGTTACAGTCATTTAATATTAAGGGATCCCAGATGCACCTGTCTCTACATTGAATTTTAATTTTGAACTTGTATTCTCTCCCCCTCCCCCCCACACACACGCTAACAAGGATATGTTTCAATTCAGTAAATAAATCCACATTATAGAGCAAGTTATGAGGGAATGGATACTATAATAGGTCATAAAAAATATTGTTAGAAATTCCAACTGCAAAACTAATTTTTAGGTAATATTTCTGATTTATCAAGGAAAGAACTTAATGAGAGGTGGCTTCAAAAGTTGATGGGAAAATTCCATTATCTTTGAATTCTACTTTTCTGCAAGCGTCTTGACACCCCTTCCTATTAACTACACAGCAGATGATGTGTCTGTAGTGGACATGTTTTGTTAGCCATCATCTTTTAACTTAAATGAAGGCCCTTGAAGGTTTAAATTGTTGATAAAGTGCCATGGAGTTGGTTCCTAGTCATAGGGACTCTACGGTTTCCCAGGCTTTTAAGTCTTCAAGGGAGCAGAAAGCCTCATCTTGTTAACTGGCCCCTTCAGAAACATTATTACTTACTTTGGAAGATAGAAATGGGTATATATGAATTTTTCTTATATTCCTTTGAGTGGTAAAAATGTAAACTAAATACTATCCAAGGACTTATAAAAATTAGTTTTTACTTTGTTAAAGAAAGTTGTAACACAATGTTTATAATTTCAACAACTTACTGGATAAAAAGACAAATATACTTACATTTAATTTCTTTATCATTCTTAGAGTCGCTGTGGTTACTGTTTTTCTAAAACAAAGAGGCCTGTCTTTAACTTGCATGGTGGTGTTATGTGCCGTGGAGTCGGTTCCAACTCATATATAGCAACCCTGTACAGGGTTTCCGAGGCTGTAAATCTTTACGGGAGCAGAAAGCCTTATCTTTCTCCCGCGGAACCGCTGGTAGTTTCAAACTGCTGACCCTGAGGTTCGCAGCCCGATTCGTAACCACTATGCTACCAGAGCTCCTTTTAACTTGCATACCAGAGCATAAAATTCTGGCATACACTGCACAAGAGGCTCTGGGGTCTTCTATATGAGTGCAGTGTCATGAAATTAGTGGTTAGAAGCTTTCATAGAAGGAAAGTGGTTTGTGTCTCACTGTCTGGGGTGAGATTGCATTAGTAGGGTCAGTAGGAGATAGCTTCAGACTTCTGTTCAGACATCTTAGCGTTTATGGACTTTTCCTAAGTGCTAAGTCTGAATGTTACCTAAGGTTGTTGTGGTGCCATCTTAGGAGAAAAACAGTAAGGCATGTGCATAGTTAATGGCACCACATGGTTCACTGTGGTTGCAGGAGTGAAAAGGCCCTTTGCCACACTGTTTGGGGGTGATGGACAGAAGCAGAAAGTCAGAATCGTTTTAGTACCAGTTAAATACTTCATGCTGCTGTTTCTGAACATCGTCTAATTTATAGCCTTAGTATCTTTTGAAAATTGATGTGCTGGGATAGGTTGAGTGGTAATTTAAAACTTTTCTTTGAAATAATATTTCTCCATTGTCTTTAAATCTAAGCTTTGTAGAACATCCAATGTGAGGCATTTTAGATGTCCTTGGATGATTGGAAATATACACACTACCTAACTGTGCTTAGACCCTTCCCTTTGTTGCACAAGATATTTGTCTTTTTTTCAACTTTGCAGAATAGCGCTTATAGGAGGAGTTTGATGGAAACGTCTTGCTTCAGCATATGTCACTGTTGATCTTACAGAGCCATCAGTGTGATCCTTGGTGACAGGTGGAAGAAGATGAAGAATGAAGAAAGAAGGATGTACACATTAGAAGCAAAGGCTTTGGCTGAAGAACAAAAACGTTTAAATCCTGATTGTTGGAAAAGGAAAAGAACTAATTCAGTACGTTTCCCCAAGTAGTTACATAAAATCATGATTGATCCCCTTGGCTGTACTGGCATGTGGGAGCAACTGCTAGTAATGATTCTATTTCTCAATATTTTTGTACTTCAAAACTTAGTGTTTTTAGGTCCTTATGTAAGGAGGGTCTCGCTTTTCTTTTGAGCATCATGTGCCACTTAACTCTCTTAGCAAAAAAAAAAAAAATAGAAGTCTCAGGCAAGCTTGAGAAGAACGTTAGTCTTAAAATACTTGAGGTAGAAAAGTAATTTTGGAATTTAGTGTTTCTAATTGGGTTTAAAGGTAAATGTTATTAACCCCATTGGTAGCCCAGCAGAACACTTCTCTAAGTTTTGGTAGTGTGTCTCAACAGCCTTTCTTTCCTTAACTGACTAAGGGCTAGAGAGGGCTGGAGGTCTGGGAGTATATTACCTAGCCTTCATGGGGACTTCCTCCATGCACAGAATTTCTAAATTAAGAACTTGAATGAGGAGGAGACATGTAAAGGCCTAGGAAGGGTAATAAGACTGCTGTCTTGGGTAGATTTTGTTCTTGTAACTTTTCTACTTATTTTTAGGTTAATTTTAAGAAAATTTCACGTAATAGACCAGAATAGGCTCAATTTGATATGTCATTAAAACTATCATGAAGGTGTCAGTACTTTGCAGCAAAAGAGCTAGCCAAGGATGTTTTAATTCATTATTTGTGTTTTTTTCTTTTATAGTGAAATTTGGGTCCATCTATTAAAAATTTTTCAAGAATTATTCAATAGTCAAATTCCAGTGCATGAAGATGTTGGGTGAATTCAGTTTGGAAGTTCTTTGATTAGAATATCATGTGGCAGGATGTTCATGTTAGTCTACCTCTTGTAATCATCGTTTTTAATTCTCTGGATACCTGAGCCATCAGTGTATTAGCAATTTTTTTTTAAATTACCGCCTTTAAGGGAGCAGTCTTTTTTTAAATCGTAAACTTAGAAACATTGTCTTACACACATCTTGGTTTTCATATGTAGAATGTTGATTGGTGAACATTGACTGAGTTTCCTTTTATCCCCACAGGGCTCACAACAACATTGAACCAGGATGCTTACGTTCTTAAGTCTATATTCACGTAAACAGTGGCTCCCGATGGAAAGACTTAAGATCTAGGTCTCACCATTTGTCCGGAATTCGTGTGACCATAAAATACTGATAGCATTGAATCTTAAAATGATTTAATAATATGAGTGAGGACTTGCTTTCTCCTTTAGAGCATTAAGTAAGCTAAAACTATCAACATTGTAAACCAAATTGCCTTATTTTTCTTCCAAACTTCATATATGTCTATCAGGTAATGTAGGCTTGAAAACTGACATCCTGTGGTGCTAAAGTCCAGTAGAAAGAGAGGCGAAGTGTCTACATGTTTTATTTTAAATTGTACAAAAGAATTTAAAAATATGTAACTGCTGTTTATACATTGGCTCCTTACTGCTTATTAATCTGTATTGTACACATGATGGAATGAAGCAGAAGCTGGGAGTTGGCCTTCCCTTGAGCAACCACATGGCCTAGCATCTGTGCCAAACACGGGAGCTCCTAGTCTGGTGAGTGCCGAGAGGCTGCCAGTGTCCCAGAGCCACCTGCTACAGTTACCATAGGAGGTTGAGTTTGTGCACCAGGTGGCAGCGCCTTCCATGATTTCCAGGGGAGACCCAGCCCTGGGCGAGATGAGTTAGTTAATAGCATTGGGATATAGTCACTGTAATGGTGCTAGTAACAGTCGACACCATTGTATTTGTAACTTTGTGTTCTATATCTCAGCAGCCATGTATCCTAAATACCTTATTTCATCATCATATCTATGGTGGGGGCCGACTTTGCACTTACTGCAGTGCAACACTTGCACTTTACTTTTCCCTCCGACTGTCTCAAATTAGAGCAAATACATCGGCAATACAGCTGCATTTGCTCTGAGCTACAATCATGGCTTTTCATGTTACTTACCAAGTGGTGTTTCTGGTTAGGAATCACAGCTGTAAAATTGATTTCATTTCATTACACTTCTTCATGACGTTGCCCCTAAATTTTGCACACTATATTCTTGTATATTATTTCAAATAAAATGGTAAAAAATAAAAATGCTTGTCTCTGCTTTCTGCTGACTGACCTTGGTTGAATGCCACGCTTGAGCTGTCAGAATAACCAGGTTCTGGGGCTGACAAATACAAGGCAAATTCTTAACACTCACAAGACTTTTGTTTTGATTTTATAATTAGGGATGTTGCTGATACGACTTAAAATTTTAAATTAAAAATAAAGTTAACAGGGCAAGTAAAAAATACACAAATTGGGGCCTAGATTATTTATAGGGAATCTATATAGAATGAAAATGGTTTCTATTTTTAATTTGATCTATTTGATACAAGGTTAAACAGCCTGTTCAGTTATCCAGTGATGCTCTTAACAAATGCCACAAGTAATGGATGGCTTCAACACATAGAAATGTATTTTCTCGTAGTTTTAAGAGGCCAGAATCCTAAACTCAGAATTTGTGAGCTCTGGAGGAAGGTCCTTGTCTCTTCAGAGCTAATGGGTGACCTTCATGTAGCGGCATCTCTCTTACTCCAACTCTGGCTTCTTCGTACAACCTCTTTTGTATCTCAGAAGCAGTTAATGTGCAATTATAACCACAAACAGATATTAGGGTTTATGATGTGTGTGTGTGGGGTGGGGGTGGGGGGCAGGGGACAGTTCACTCCATAACAAGGCCCCAAAAGTCTGCTTTTAACAAAATGATGACACAGTGTACAGAAAGCCTAGCTTTATTTAAAGATACAGCATGGCATTTAAACAGTAACGGTGGCTCTTAAACATTGCTGAATATTGGAATCCCTTGGGGAAGCTGATATTCTAACTTTGTTAGTGTGGGCTGCAACACGGACAGCAGGGACTTTTAAAGCTCTCCCAGTGACTCCAATATGCAGCCCAGTTTGGGAACAACTGAGCTATATACATTTATTAGTAAAAAGATAGTTTGGGGAGAAGCAGGACACGTTTTACATAACTTGATCGTATCTCTTTTAAAGCGGAGGGACTGTGTGTGTGTATGTGCGTATGTGCACATCTTCAAGTGGACTCAGTTACGTTATGGGAAAGGCGTTTTATCCAACCTTGTAGGAGAATCAGGGCAAAAGAGATGCACTTTTGGAAAAGGAAATTTGTGTTGATAAATAGTATTTTGACATTTTATCCTACTCAAAGGAGGAGCTCTAAAGAGGTAAACATAAAGATCAATAGGAAATAGACAAAAATCATTTACAGTCTTAAAGCAGTAGATAGTAGCTGTCTGGTTCGTTTTGACTGTCAGCCTGAATGATTACAGTGGAGATGAACAAATACATTGTTACTGAAGAGTAGACATTGCTTTTTGAAGCAGATTAACCATTATGGGGTACACAGGTGCAAATTCTTTGCCTTCTCTACTTCTTACTGATTGTACATAAGCTTCCAGGGCTCCCCTGAGAACCAAAATGAAAACATGAAAAATTAGAGGATAAATAAACAGCTGCTTGTTGTGTGCCGCAAAGTCGGTTCTGAATCATTGTGGTAGGGTTTCTGAGGGTGTATATCTTCCAGGGGTGGAAAACCTCCTTTATACCACTAAGCAGCTGGTAAATTCAAACCCAATGCCATGAGGACTCCTATAAAGCAGCTTAAGTGTTAAGTTGGTTCCAACTCTAGTGACATGGTATGAGGTTTCCAAGGAGGGGCTGGTAGATTTGCCAATGTGGGGGCTATCCTACACCAGGACCTCTATAAAACAGCTTGCTGTTGATTTCAACTCCAACTCGGCAGCCCTGTATAGGGTTTCCAAGGAACTGCTGCTAGGTTTGAACTGATAACCTTGTGGTTCACAGTACAGTGCTGATCCTACAGCGCTACACCAGGATTCCATTAAAAACACACACACACACACACACACACAAAACTTGTAAGTGCTGTCAAGCCGGTTTGGACTCATTAAGTGCCGTTGAGTTGGTTCTGACCCATAGCAACCCTGTATAGAGTTTTCAAGTGGCAGTGTGAGCTTAAAGCGCCAACCTTGCAGTTCAAACCAACTTTGCAGTCCCATGCATTAATCCACAGTACTATATCAGGACTCCTCTGACCCAAAGCAACCCTATAAAACAACTTGTTCAGTGCTGTTGAGTCAGTTCTGACCCATAGCAACCCTGTATAGGGTTTCTGAGGAGCGGCTGGTGAGCTTGAACCACCAACTTTTACAGTGTATCAATATATACAAATTTGAAATAAGCCCATTTCTGGAATTTTCATGCTCAGTTCCAACGCCAGTTGACCAACAGCCTTCAAACATTTAACACTGACTAATGTGCTAAAGTATAAACCGTGTTCAGTCTATTTGACGGAGGAGCTCTGATGGTGTCACAGTGGTTAAGTGTTCAGCAGTTAACTGAAAAGACTGGTAGGCAGTTCAAGCCCACCAGCTGCTCTGCAGCAAGATGCAACAGTCTGCTTCCATATAGATTGCTGGTAAGTGTTGTGGAATCGGTCCGACTCGGTGAGTTTGAACCACCTACCTTGCACTTGAAACTAACCTTATGGTCAAGTTCTTATGCTCCACTGTTACACCAAGACTCCATAAAAATGACAAGAGCTGCATTACAAGATGACAGTCTTGGATAATTGTGACTGCCACAACTGTAAAGGTATAAGTTTTGTAACAATAACAAAAAGTAGGGGGGGGGGAGATTAGTTAATCTTACAGTCCAGGAACAGAGGACCCTAGGACCATCAAGGGAGAGAAGCATGAGCAGAATGTGGGACCCTATCCAGAGAAGACGTGACACCACAGATGAGGACATGGAGAGAGGGAGCAGCTGAGGACTTTAGACTCATGGAAAATGGAAGACTCTGCTGGTGGTCAGGAGGCAGGCTTGCAGAATGTGCCCTTTGGTTGTTCAAATAATTATATATTCCTGAGTGTTTCTGTATACATCCCCCAGACGTATATAAAAACAGATATGTATATAAAACAGAGGGAATGGAAGCAAATACTGTTGAATAATGATGCATGGAGGAGACTGTAATTGCAATTTAACGAGTGTAAAACTGATGTTCTCCCATGTAAACTATTACTCAATTCACAATAAAAACTTAAAAAAAAAATTACAGTCTTGGAAACTATAGAGCAGTTCTACTCAGTCCTGTAGGGTGGCTAAGAGTTGGAATCAAGGTCAGGGAGTTTGTTTTGTTTTTATTATAATTGTACAGTTGCAGTGTAGTCAGTTTCCATTTCCCATTAAGTTTCTTCAAGTTGGTTCTGACTCACAGCAACCCTGCATAGGGTTTCCTAGGAGCAGCTGGTGAACTTGAACCACCCACTTTGTGATTCAAACCGACCTTGCAGTCCAGCGCATTGACCTGCAGCATCACACCATTTCCTACACTACCTTACTAAAGAGAATTCTAAAAAGCCACACCGTAGCTTGTAGCTCTTATAAACTCCACCAGGGGGAGCCCAACACCGTGGGACTATGTGCTCAGGGCAGCTGGGAGGATGGGCCTTTTGGTTCATAGCGTAACACTTGTAGTTCTCATTCCAATTGTAGAAGGAACATGAATGACCCACAACTTGGATAAACCACTCTTGGGCTCAATTGTCAATAAATGATGTGATGATGAAGCAGTCTGAATTTAGACAGGAGCATGCGGCACCAGTCAACTGTTTATGATGTTCTCATGAATTAGATGGGAGGGCAGCCAACTAGGAAGGCAGCCACACCTGTTTGTAAATGTGTTGTCTGGCTGCTTCACAATGCAACAGCAAAGTGGCACCAGAGGCCAGATGGTTCACGAAGCCTTCTTCTCCCTGCTTCAACAAAGAGAACCATCTTCCCAAAGGTTCCAGTTCAAGTTTCCTTTGACTCCTGCCCCCAATCAGTCATCAATTCTGGTTAGTTAGCTCACCAGGATATTTCCACATCCAGTCCCTCCTCTTCCCTTGGCTTCAGTTTAAACTCTTGCCATCTTGCACCGTGGTTATGACTGTGGTCTCTCAAGTAGTCATCCCGGCACTGTCTTCCCCATCTCCCATGTGACACGAGATGGCTTTCTGAAGTATCATGTCACGTGGCATGCCACAATTCTTACAGGACAATGTTCAGGTTTACCATCATCCTTCTCCCAGCCTTCTGTGCTGCAGCTTGGTTCCAGACAGTTTGATGTCGTTTACAAAAACCCTGAAATTCTTAGTTTCACTTGTTAGTGTTATCAAGTAATATGCAAAGAAGCACCACTCCATTTGTGATTCTCATCCCAACTCAAGTGCCCATCTGATGGCGGGCTAGGATAACTGTGCGCAGAGTTGAGCTCTGAGATCGATGTCCCTGAGACAAGGTCAGGGCTGCAAACAGATCTGCTGATCTGCAGTTACCCAGACTAGTGCATCGTGACTGGGGCACATGATCTTATCCTGGAAATGTGCTCTTGTCTAGGAAGCTCTGTATCCTTTAGGACCCAGCTCCAATGTCCCCTTTGTTAAAGCTTTTCCTGATTTCATACAGCACACATGAATGCAAATGTCTTAGAGTTGGGTGCATTGGTAGGAAAAGCTGTGACTTTGGTATCAACAACCTAGGCCTAGCAGGCTTTCTTTCAGCATTTAGATCCCTGAAGGCTGGCTCCAACCTCCATTCTGGGCGTGACTGCTTTTAGTTAGCTGTGAGCGGAGGAGGTAAGAAACAGATCCCGATATTTGGTTTTGCCCCATTCCTGAGCACCTAAGCTATGTGACCTTGATTATGTTTTGAGCCTATTTGTTCATCTGTAAAATGGGACTATCTACATGACCCAGCTGTTGAGAATGAAAAGGTAGCACTGAAGCACCTGTCACTCAAATGCCGTTCTCCCTCCAACCCCACTGCCACCTGCGGTCCGGGCCGCAGACTCTCCATGTTATTTCAACAAGACATTAGAACTTCTTACACCACATTCTCACATTACACTGTAAAACATCTGCTCACTTACACGTTTTCCCTTTTATAATGCAACTGATCTTTGAGGGTCGGGCTGTTCTGTTCATTTGTATCCCCAGGATCTGGTACTTGACAAATGTATGGAGAATGTGTTAAACAAAAAAAAAGAGAGCGAGAGAGAAATAATAGGAAAGTAAACCTGCAATGGCAGAACCATGCAGAAGAAATGAAAAGGAGAAATGTGGCTGTAGGGATCTTCTGAAGAAGCACAAGCATGCAAGGTGAAGTTTAATGCTCCACAGAACAACGCTTGGTGAGGAGCTCTGGTCCACATCAGATCTCAATCTTAATCGAGCTGTAGCGCTATGGAAAATTTGCTTCAGCTGGTAATACTTTCCAGTTACTATGCCATCCTGGGCACCATTCTCTACCTCCACTCTTCGAATGTAGTCCCTGAAGATTCAGATAGTGTAGAGAAATCCCCTACAGCCTCCACTGTCTTTGAGACAAGTAGATGTACTCATCTAAGAAATAAGTGCATTGAAATTCACAGACACTAATACTTCTGGTGTGGCGCTGTGTGTTAATGCGCCAGACTGCAAACCCGTTTGAACTGCAAGGTCAGCGGTTCAAGCTCACCAGCTGCTCTTAGGAAACCCTATACAGGGTTGCTATGGGTCAGCATCGACTCGACAGCACTTAAAAACAACAACATTTCTGGAGTCCTGGTGTGGCACTGTGAGTTAATGTGCCGGACTGCAGAGTCATATGAGCCACAAGGTCAATGGTTCAAGCTTACCAGCCACTTCTCAGAAACCCTGTACAGGGTCACTATGGGTCAGAACCGACTTGATGGTACTTAACAACAACAACATTTCTGTGGATTCTTATAACACTTCAGGATAAGCACTCGACTACAATGTTTGTTTTTTTTTAAGGTTTTTATTGTACAATGTTGTTTTGACCACAAGATTAGCAGTTCAAATCCAGCAGCCACTCCTCAGAAACCCTATACAGGATCACTATGGGTCAGAACAACTTGGTGGAACTTAACAACAACAACAGCATATTTCTGTAGGGAATGGATTAGATCTATTTTTAACGGGCACAATCAACAACAGTTTAATTTGCATGAGAAAGTGTAAGATAGTATATAAAGTACACACTATGTAGAAGGAAGCTCAGAAATGACTTTAGATCAGGTTTTTTTTGTGTGTGTGTGGGGTTGACTATCCTAGTGTGGCACCGTAGGATAAGCACTCCACCTCAAGGTCAGTTTGAACTGCAAGGTTGGTGGTTCAAACTCCTCGGAAGCCCTATGCAGGGTCACTATGAGTCAGAACCCACTCGATGACACTTAACAACAACAATTCATCAAAAACACCACCAGAGTTATGGGAGAAAAACAGATTTAAGCTGCCCTCCCACGTAAAATCAGAGCAAGATTTTCAAGCACTTTTATTAAATTATTTCATTTACTTGAGCAAAACATCAGCTTTCTTGGAAGTCAGGCCAGGTGTGGTTACGTAAGAGTTGTCTCAACTCTTGGTTTGTAACCGAAATAAGCAAATTGTTTAAGTTATCCTCACTGGGGATTAAGGATTTAAAAAAACAACAACAAAATACAGCAAATGGAAGGCTTGTGGTAACATGGTAACACTGCTTACTTAATGTGACATACAATAACCAAATGGAGAGGAAATAAAATTGATTTGTTTCAGGAATTAAATACTTCGTGCTTAATACTGAAATACATAAATGACTCTGAGACATACCAGCTGCCCACTTAAAAGCACAGGCTGCCTCCAGGCCCCACCCTCCCTCTTGGTACTATCATCTCAGGTCCCTAAAGTTCTAAGAAGTGGTAGGTGTCTGGTGACATAGAAGGCACCAGGCAGGGAGAGCCAACACTACTCTCCATCAGCAGGGAGCTGGTAGTTTGACCGAGATGGAGAGGAGCTGAGGAACTAGGTCCCAGCCTGTGGTTCTGGAGCAGAGCAGGGGGACAAAGGGGCTGAGGGTTCAGATAAGCACAGCACTGTCTGGTAGCTGAGTGACAAAGGTACCACTCGGCTAATCAGGACTGTGGACAAGTTTGACCTCATAAAAGTGTTCTGCTCAGACTAAGGAAAAGCAATGGAGAAGAGGGTCACAAGAAGTGCTGCCCACTGTGAACACCAAGAGTGAATGGGCTCATGGACCAATCCTGCCACTTCTGTAGAGCCTGAGAAATCTCTGCATGGACAGCTCAATCTCTGTCTATAAGGAACGCACATAAACCACTTACAGAGCCGCAGATATTGCCCCAAGCACCTCTGGAGCACCTGCTGGTGGGGCCGAGTCTGGAAATTATCCCCTACTTAGATCAGTTGGCCCAGGAGTTTTATTTCACAATTGACTGACTCTAGAAAAAACATCTGGTATCAAAAAAGGCAGCAAGCAGGCAAGTCTGGAATAGCTAGAGTGACAGAAGATACATCTTCAAAGAAAGATCAGCAGGAAAAACCCAAAACAAAAATGTCAGCATGACTGGCTACTACAAGAATAAGCAAGCTGTTCGCCGGGAAGCCATCAAGGCAAGCAATCAAGTTCTTTCAGGACAAACTCCCCTCTAAGACTGAAACTCAAAAGGAACACATGAGCAGGCATGTAAGCTTGCTGACAACCACACTGGTCTACTGGTGAGTGGAAGCGGGGGAAAGGCAGCAATGAAGAAATGGGCTGAGTTCAACCACAGTCCATTGACTCCCCTTGACCTGGAGATGAGAGAGAGAAGAGGAAGGGCTGGTTGGTCCACAGTGTGGTGAGACCTAGACAAGGACATAGTCACAGAGGGCTAGAGCTGAGAGTGAAGCATCCAGCTGATATGAAGTGAGGGGAGATGCACAAGAACACCCAAACTTGCAGACAGTACCCATTTGACCTAGCCTCAATGGCTTGATAATCAGAACTCAATTAGAGGAAGATAAAACAACAAAAAAATTGTTTTGAAAAAGGAAATGAGGGCAAATTTGATGAACTTGATCTATACTCATGTATGTAGTAGCTCAAAATACCAACAGAGAAGGAAGGAGTTTGATACATCAAGTATCAACCCTATCCTCTCTATACACAGGGTGGATAGGGACGGGCAACTTAGACACTGGCTACTTAAAATGAGGGGTCAATAAAGGCATGAAGTGACTGGCTTACAAGGTTTCAAGAGGGAGTTTAGTTTAAGAGTGTGTGGGAAGATAGAGTCCCCACTGAATAGTTTTCATCTTGTCTAGACGGGTCTGGTGAAAAGAGATGGGGATAAGATTCTTATGATTCAATAGTGAGTAATTGTTATCATGACTAATTGTTACTGTCACATAGAAGTTTTGTAACAAAAATGGGGAGTAGTTAATCTTACAGTCCAGAAACATAGGCCCCTAGGACCATCAAGGGAGAAGAGCACAAGTAGAATGCGGGACCCTATTCAGAGAAGCAGCGACATCAGAGATGGAAGCAGAGATGGGGACGTGGAGAGAGGGAGCGGCTGAGGACTCTAGACTCATGGAATTAGAGGAATTGAAGGCTGGCAGCCAGGAAGCCAACTTGCAGAATGTGTCCTTTGGTGATATAATTATATATGCCTGAGTATTTAAAAAAAAAGGGGAGCTAAAAGGCATAGAAATACTGTTAACTGATGGAGGGGATTAGAATCATTGTAAAGAAACAAAGAACATGATTGGTTGAATGTAAAACTGATGATCTGCCCTGTAAACTTTCACTCAATTCACAATAAAAAACAAACAAACAAACAAAAAAAACAGAGAGGCAGAGAGAGTCAGTTATCCACCACGTATTCAGCAGCACTAGGTCCCTTTCCCTCAATGCGTCCTACTTTAGGACAACCTAAATTATTATGTTAGGAAGACCAGAGTGAGGATAAGAAAACAGTTTGCCCCCAAAGCTAAAACAAATTTACTGACATTTAAAGAGCAATACTCACCCTGGGCTTATCGACAGCAGAAAGAAATTCATGCAGTGACACTTCAGTATGCAAGAACTAAATTGGTTTTGCAATCATAGAGAAGGAAGAACATTCTCTAGGACAAAGGTTCCCTTCTTGCCAACAGCTGCGAGTGTAGCACGAGCCGGTTTCCTGAAATCCCCCAAGGAGGGCTCAATTTTCGGCTCAGGGCATGAAGGCTCTGGCAGCAGCCATGTGTACAGAGATGGGTAGGCCTGATTTAAAAGGCATGTCAGTATTACTGAGCAGGATTTTCAGTTCTAAATATAGGCTTAGCAACAGCACTGCCAGTGAGATCACTCAGGAGACATTTTTAAAGAGAAGCAAAAGAAAACAGATTTGTGCTGTGCCCACAGCAGGACAACTGTTCTTGATGAACTCATTCTGGACTTGTTACGATGGTAGACACGGACTCTGTCCACTCACCACACTGCCAAGCACCTCTTCTATTACCAAGTGTTAAAGCTGAGTGCAGCTTTGGGACTCAGGGAAAAAATCCATCCAGACACTGCAAATCTCTGAGTCATGCTAGGCACAGACTCCCTTATCCATACCCAAAGCCTTTTCTGAGGGCAGTTGTACCCAGTCACATTAACTGATAGGAGGCACGCTGGTCAAATTCTTTGGCCAAATGTTCATAACTGTGAGAAGTGTAACAGGTAATAATAAGTAAGGAAGAAGAGAGGGTCTGAGCGGATCTATTCTTTCCAGACAGGCATGGAGAGGGCCAGGGGCTCACCCAGACTCTGGGTAGCAGACCTGAGAGTTCAGTACTCCTCTTGGAAGCTGATTCTAGCTCTCTCATCTGACAACCTGAAGATGTCCCAGTGCAGCACGGGACCTGGGCATCAGGAATTTTCTGTAAACGACTCTTGTGTGTAAACAGTGGAGAACCAGCTCAAACAGGGCTGGTCTGGGCTGTGGTCCCCAGATCAGCAGCATTCAGATCCTCTGAGAGAATTGGGGATGACTTTAAGAGCTACTAAAGAAGTACAGCCAAATGATTTGGAGAAAAAGGAGTTCAAGGATGATTTAAGAGTCTTCTAGCTTGGTTAGTCAGGTAACAGAGACATCCCAACCAAAACGGAGTATGAGAGAATAAGCAAGCTAGAGGGGAAAGATGACTTATTGGGAAGATTGTGGGGATGACGTTTCTGGGGGTATTTGAGTGAGCTGGCCAGAGGCGCCCTGTAGTCAGTGGGAGTTGCTATAGAAACAGAATGAGAAGGAAAAAGAGTTAAGAATAAGGTGTGAGGAATGATGATATTTAAGGAGTGGACAGAAGAAGATAATTCAGCAAACAAGAGAGGTTAGAGGAGCAATAGCTGCCTATTAAACAGAGAGCACTGCTCACTGGTGGTCAGCAGGGATGGGAGGGGAGGAGGAAAAGCACTCTCGAGATTGTAGACACTGGTTTGTTCTGGTGATGGGAAAGGACAGGCTGAGGAGGAAGTGCACACAGCCTCACTAAGGAGTGCACCAGGGACAAGAACTTTAGACCAGCACTGGGGTGCAATGTTGTGATCACACCAAGAACCGAAGAAGACATGTGTGGCGACACAAATACGCATGTAGGATATATGTGCATGCGAATGACTATGCAGGTACATGTGTGTGCACAGATAGATGCATCTACAGGCATATGAAGCGGCTTCAAAAGTCAGTGGAAAAATTCCATTATCTTTTCATTCCATCTTTCTACAGACTTCTTGAAGCCCTTTTGAATGTACATATAGGCATGCATGTTGCTGTTGTGAAGTGCCGTCGAGTCGATTCCGACCCTGTATAGGGTTTCCAAGGAGCAGCTGATGAGCTTGAACCACCAACCTTGCAGTTCAAACGGCTTTGCAGTCTCATGCATTAGCCCACAGCACCACGCCAGGACTCCTTTATTCACATGTAAAATAAACCACATGAGATACAAAAAGAACCATGACCAAGAGGCCTGGTCCATGTCTGTTTACACAGTATCTCCCGTTCTAGTGCAAGGCCTGACCCACAGTGAGCACCTGATGAAATTGTGCCATCGGTCAGCAGGTTTCAACAAGGAGATGGTGGTCAACTCCATGGCCAGCTGCAGAATGAGACGGTCCTGGTGACCGTGGTAAGAACAACTTCAAAGAACAGTGTCGATGGCAAACACCCTGCGTGTGTCATTTAAAGCATCCCACCATGGAAATGGTTAGGTGCATGTTGTGTGGATGTGTTGTATGCATGAATCTGTGTACTTCTGAGACACAACATGAGGGCACATAGTATCTAAGTGGCTGCTGGGTTGTGTTATCCCTGTCTCCTGCTAATAACTGTGTCACATCTGAGTACTGTACAAAGTCTACTCACTTTCTGATCCACCAGTTCACTAACTGCAACACATGAAATCAAGCAGAAACCACAGAGCTAAGGCAGAATCTACATGGCTGAAGTTGGCTTTCCAAATTCAGAAGTGCATAGCTCTTCGGGCTGCATGGAGCATTGGTGTGAAGACTTGGTAGTGAAGAGCATGGAATGAAAAGGCTGTCATGAGCAATCGTGCCAAGGCAGGTGCAGCTCGTGTACACACCCACCCAGGGGCTGCCCTTCATCTTCCCCCCTCCCCCACAGCAAGGCAGGAGTCCATGGACACAAGGCCTTACCTGATGAGGAGGAGCCTGTCCTTTTCAGATGGATGGTCATCCAGCCACTGGGAGAAGCGAGCATGGGACCACTCTGCTCTCTGTTGTGGGGGAACACAAATGGAGGCGACATGCACATGTGTTCTTCAGGGAATGATCACATCCTCAAGGACTTCCAAGGTGGAATTACCCAAACACCAACTGAGGGTGGCAATTGGAGGAGTCACAGCCCTGGCTCACCATGAAAGAGACTCTGGATGGTGGGTCAACGGATGGAGGGTCAGCCAAAGTGGGCATCCCCAATGCTTCATGAGCATCAGTTACTTGTGTTGCTAAAGGGATCAGTTTGGATTCACTAGGTACTTTTCTACACAGCTGTGAGAGTAGGTACTGGGCACTGGGAATTTTCCTTTCCTGATCTCCATCCACTGTCAAAAATACAACTCCATGAAGCCAGAGAAGACCAGGGGGGCTCAGTCTGTACAAAGTTAATGGGGAAAGAAGAGGAGATAGTGACTTCACTTCATTACCTGGAAAGGGGATTTCAGCTCAGCTGGCGCTCTCGTGAACAAAAACTGAATAATAACGCTGAATGGAATAATGTCACCCAGGGCAGGGCTGTTGGCCACACATTCATTTGCCTGGAAGAGTAGTGGTCTAGAAGCAGGAAAAGCAGAGGTTATTTCATGCTGTTCAATACTGAAGGAGGATACTTGCTGGGAGAATGATTCTTCTAGAAAAAGAACAGTCTTCCCAGACTAGCTAATAAAGAGCCACCCCACTTCTTTCTTTCTTTTAATCTTATCATGGCAATAAAACATATAACAAAACATTTCCCAATACAATAATTTTTACACGTAAAATTCAGCGGACACTGGGTGATACTCATCATGTTGTATAAACATTACAACGATTCTTTTCAAATTATTCGACCACCATTAACAAAAACTCAGTAGCCCTGAAGCAATGACTCCCTGGTCCCTCCTACCCCTAATCCTCTACCACCTTGTGTCAAAGGCTGGGAAAATTACTCAAAACCTGGAAACTTTACTGACATCCCCCTGGCCTGGAGCTCTGCTGGACGAGAAGTGATAGCAGGTCAAGCAGAAGAGGCTGACTCAAAGAGTTAGGCCAACAAGAGCTCATGCCAGATGAGGTGAGGATTCTGAACTACAGAAAACAGAGTTGCAGCCTGGTCTTTCTTCACCCCATCTTGTTCCATGCTTAGTGTAGAGTCATTTCCAACTCCTAGTGACCCTATGTACAACAGTGCCTGGTCTTGCACAATCCTCACAATTGTTGTTATGTTGGAACCCATTGTTGCTGCCACTAAGTGATTTCATCTCATTGGGGGGGTCTTCCTCTTCTTCGCTGACCCTCCACTTTGGCAAGCCCCAGGGACTGGTCCCTCCTGAGAACACAGACGAATGTGATGGTTCTTTGATCTTTGAATGGAGGTCTATACAAAACAGAGGCAAGTTTCTTCTTTACACTAATGATGAGGCTTCCTGTGAGTCAGGAGGGCTCATAACAGGCAGGCAGTTCTTGCTGGATCTGGAATACTGTTTAGAAGAATGTCCCAGTATTAACTATTTTATAACTAAACTACCTCTGGTAGGGATTTTTGTACTTTCAACTATTTTATCAAATATCTTCATTCTGTGATTTATTTTCTTTAGTCACTGGGGAAATACTTTGATTCATTTTTGTTGTCTATTACCAGAATGCGAGATGAATATGGGAAGATGAATTAATCTTTGACAGGGTTCACAGTAGATGCTATCCTGTTCTCCATGTGTCAGAAAAATAGCTGCTGTAACTCAGAACTCCAAAGGAACAGGTGATTGACCAAGAGGTTCCGTCTTCAAAATTGGCTTTTACCCAGCGTGGCTCAAGCAGGCAACTCAGCCACTATTTGGTGTGCCTGGCTGCCGCGCAGAATGGGACACCCGGGCTGTCTCCCTCTTCTTCCTTCTTCCCTCTCTTCACCCTGCTTTTCTTCCTTGTCTCCTTTCCAGTTTACATTCAAGGAAAATAAAGAAAAATATATTGGCTCAAGCCACAAAAAATTAACTTAAATCCTATAAACCCAAAGTATACTCACTGCCATCCAACTCATAGTGACCCTGTAGGGCAGAGACTGTAAATCTTTGCAAGAGCAGACAGATTCATCTTTCTCCTGTGAAACAGCTGGTGGGTTTGAACCACCAACCTTGCAGTTCACACCAAAATGCTTAACCCAGTGCACCACCAGGGCTCTTCTAAATCCTACAGATCAGTTTTAAGCTTCCTAACACCAAAGATAAAAAAAAAGAATACAACTAACTATCTTGTTCTCAGCATCAGAAGGCAGGAAGTGTATCCAGCCTTAAGAGAAAGCTTTTCTAAACATCTAACTCTACGGTGGCTGCATGTGGCCTACAGATACAGAGTACTGCGAGGGGAGCCAGCATTTTAGATCACCTTCTTCAGGAGAGGAAGTCAAGCAGTGCCTAAGGCTGCTTGTCAGTGACAGTGGAGGACTGGGTCCCTTCAGGTCATGAACTAGGCTTCCAGAAGAATTCTATCCTGTCACATGTCATGGGTGGCAAGCAGGATGGAGAGGGAAGGGCAGGTCAAAGCAAGAGGAAAGCCCAAGGCCTGAGTGCTCTGTTCCTGCCACCATCCCTGTGAGCATCTGAAAGGACGTGGGCACACCAGGCCTGCAGCAGGGTGCCTGTGACCTGGAACAGGGAACCTGCCCCTCACTCCCACCCAGCCTCTTTCCCTTCTTGCAGCTCTAAGAGGAGGGCACCAGAGGGTCTGGACTTGGAGGTCTCAGTTGTTCATAGGAGTTGTTTGGGAATGCTCTCCACCTAGTACCAAGGGACCTTGGGGTCGGTGATGTGTTTCAGTTTCCCCTACTGGGGAGAAGAGGCGAGCTGTCTTATGGGAGGCTGACACTTCTAGCCCAGAGTCAGCTTCCAGACCCCTCAGACAGTGCCTCTCACAGCAGCACAGGAACTTAGAGGCCACACCAGGAGGAAATGATCCTAAGACACACTGTGATCATATGATTCAAGTATGCAGGCAGCTGGAAGGGCTACAAGGGCACTTCAAAAAGTCCATAGAATAATGGAATTAAAAGATGATGGGAATTTTCCACAGACTTTCTGAAGTCCCCTCCTATTTTGACTCCAAGAGAGAATTTGGAACAGCACTGGTATGTAAACCACAAGGTCGTCAATTCAAACCCACCAACTGTGCCTCTGAAACCCTATACAGGGTCGCTATGAGTCGGAACAAACTCAACAGCACTTGACAACAACAACAAAGAGTAAATACTGCATGGCCTTCAAATGAAGTCAATATTAATTTTCTTGGATAGGTTTTTCCATAGGAGTTGACAGTTTATACTTTATCTAGGGGACTGCAGGGCTGATATTCATTGTTTCTAACTCAGTATGTTGATCTGTTAGAAAGTCAGATTGAGCATTTGCTATGGTTGGTATGATAAAGAGACTGCTTGACAGAATTAAGAGTCCAGACTCTCAAGTCAGACTGCTTGGGTTTGAATCTCTGCTTTGCTACAATTGTAGCTTTTACTTTTTCTCTCTATACCTGAGTTTAACCATTTGTAAAGTGAGGATGATAATAATACCTTAATAGACTTGCTGAGATGAATGTATGAGTTAACATATGTAAAACTTTAAGAACAGACACAGTGCAAGTGCATTGTTGTTAAGTTCTGTCAAGTCAGCTCCAACTCATAGCAACCCTGTATAGGATTTCCAAGGAGTGGCTGCTAGGTTTGAACAGCCACCTCGTGGTTCAAATCGACTTTAAGGTCTAGTGCTTATCCTATAGTGCCACACCAGAACTTCTTGCAAGTGCATATGTGTTAACTATTTTTGTTGTAGGTCTTTTAAAAATTAGGGTCTTTCACGCAGAGAAAGACAGTATCACGCACAATCAGAGAAAGAGTTACAGGGCTGCCTGCAGACAAAGCCACAATATTCTCCGGCAGCATTTCCGACTATGACCTTGACTGGGTGCTGGACCTCAGCAGCCTGTGGCACAGATGAATTAGGCTTTGACAGTGTTCACAGTAGATGCTACCCTGCTCTCCATGTGTCCATAGGAGATGCTACCTGTTCTTATTCATCTGGTAATCTGGTAATAGACAAGACCAATTGCCCCCACTGCTCCCTACCAGCACTGTCAAAGGAGCCATGAAAAGCAAGGTTGGCTTTGATTCTGTGTCTGCATCTGAATGATCTGTGGACGTTGAATGCAGACACTGTCTTTCCCCTGGCTGATTCTAAGAGGCAGTAAAAAACACAGCTTGAACCCTCTCTCCTCCCTAATTCCAGGGGGGATTTTTAAACACTGGCAGTTAAAAAAGAAATCGTCATCTGACTTGGGAACAAAAAGAAATTAATTGAGGTGTTTTAAAGAGTAGATACCCCACATGCCACAAGAGCTTTTGATTCTAAACACAAAGGCACTTTCAGGGTTAAGCTTTGCAGCCAGAAGGCTGTGTGAATCAGTCAGGTACCAGCCCATCTGGTGGGGGCTTACATGTAAATGACTCAGAGGGAGGGGGGAGCTGTCAGGATTCTGTTAAAGGCCAATCACCAAGTGAAGTAGAGTAAAGTCCTGCTGCGCCCACAGCCCACACCAGTGGAGGCCTGAGCTGCCTGCTTGCCTCCTTCCCCTCCCACCAGCCACCAACCTTCCTCACCTCCTCTGGGGAGGGGTCTGAAAGGGTGGTCAGACTACTAAGTAGGTACACTGAGATCTGGAACCAGTATAGACATTTTGAGGAGGGGAGGGAGGAAGAAAACAATTCTGTTTGAAGCCCTGGAATTGAGGAGGGTCTTCAGAGAGAAGGGAAGAGATAGTGTAGGAGACTGCCACGTGCAGGAAGTGAGGGCCTCTACAGAGACTCTTTAGGGAGGACCTGTCAGTGGTAGGCGGGGTCTTGGGGTCCCAGAAGGGAATGAAGCCCACCGCTGATGACTGGAGGCTAGCTAAACGTCAGCCCCCTTGCTTGCTCTCTAGGTCTGCTACCCTAGCAGGCCGGGGAGGAAGGGGGCAAGGTTCTAGCAGAGACGCTCTAGGGATGAAGCTCACACAGCTGGCTGACTGCTCTGGGACAGCTCCTGGTAAAGTGTCTGCAGCAACAGCCAGGGAGCGGAGGCATTTCAGTAGCAGGAGGTTGTCCGCAAAGTGGGGCATGTTTCATTCACCGGGTGGGGACATTACAAGTGCAGGCTTTGGAGCAGGCAGACCTGGGTTTGAAAAGTAGCTCTTCAGTTCTCACACTCTTGAATGGTGTGGGCCCTCCTGCTACATAGACTGCCTCCTGGGACTTGTCCTAATCACAAGTGTGGTGAGGCTGGAGTGAGAAACTAGTAATATAACACTTAGCATTGCCTTAACACATGGTACTCAAAGCAACAAAAACCGGTAAGAAATGAAATAGTCCACCCTCTTGTTTACCAAGTGCTCCTAACACTGTGAAGAGGGGCCAAACACAAAACCAACCAGAGATGGCAGCTGCCTTCAGGGTGCAGCGCTGAAATCTGAAACTGCGAATGAAGAATCCAGAATTAAGAATGACTTCGGTGACAAAGCTTTCAGGGGATAGATTAAGGGACCTGGATTCACAAGTGGAAATAAAGGACAGCCTGCATCAAGGGGTACTAGTGCCCAAAGTGCTAAGAGTGGAAGCTACAAAAACAGAGGGCTGGGATCTCAAGCAGCAGACGCAATCAGTATAAATTACAGACAGGGAAAACCCTCACCATTCCCCACCACTACGAACAACTGACATGAACGCTACTTTCTAGAGCTGTGGACAATTTCTTCATTCCACCGTTTCTCCAGCTAACACATCCATCATAACAGACTCCTGTCTTCTGATAGCTTTCATTACTCTTTCATTAAGCCTAGATGGCAACAAAGCTTCCAGCAGGGGCAAAACTGTTCCCTCAGGAGTACAGGTGGTGGTGCCTACTTGTAGGTGGGGAAGTCTGTGTTCCTAAGCAGGTGAAGGGCATGAGGCTTCTTTTCGTCTGTGGCCTCACAAAGATATGTACGTCAAGCCAAAGCAGTCAGGCCTGTGGCCAGGTGGAGTGAGAGGTACTAATGCCACAAGCACCTCTTAGGGAAGAATCCCAGCTACAGCGGGATGGACAAACTGGCTCTCAGCAACTTGGACGTGGGGGTCTTGTGTTGGAACACAAACTCCCGGGAGCAATTGCTCAAGGCAGCTGCTTTATAAGGCAACATTCTCTTCTGGATAAGAAATGATTCCTGCTGTCAGAGAAACAGGATGTCAACAGTAAAATGTAAAGAAAGACATGCAGGAAGTTCAGAGGCCTAAGTTGTTGTTGTTAGGTACAACAGGATGAAATACTGGCCAGTTCTCACAATCATTGTAAAGCTTGGGCCCACTGCAGCTGCCACTGTGCCAATCCATCTTTTTGAGGGGCTCCCTTTTTTCGTTGACCTTCCCCTTTACCAAGCCTGATATCCCTCTCCAGAGACTGGTCCCTCCTTACAATATGTCCAAAGTATGGGAGCTGAAGTCTCGACATTCTGGCTTTTAAGGAACATTCTGGCTGTACTTCTTCCAACACAGATTTGTTTGTTCTTCTAGCAGTCCACGGTACTTTTAATATTCTTTAATATTAATACATCCATTCTTCTACAGTCCCTCATAGCCAATAAACCACCAGTAAATATCTTTCTGGTATCCTCTGCTTTCAGCCAAGAGCCATCTAACGCCAGCAATGATATCCCATGATCTACATCCTCCTCTGAATCCAGCTTGTACCTCTGACAGTTCTCTGTTGTTAACAGCAGTTTTTAAATTATCTTTAGCAAAATTTTACTTGCATGTGATATTAATAATATTGTCTGATGACTTCCGCATTCTGTTGGGTCACCTCTTTGGAATGGGCACAAATATGGATCTTTTCCAATAAATTGGCCAATTCCAAATTTCTTGGCATAGATGAGTGAGTGCCTCCAGTGCTGCTTCAGAAGATTTAACTTAATCCATTAATTCTTCGTAATCTTCGTAATCCATTAATTCATGGAGCCGTGCTCTTTGCCAGTAGCTTCAGTGCACCCCGGTCTTCTTCCTTCACTACCATTTACTCTTGAAACGGTTGAACCTCAACATTTCTTTTTTTTTTGTATAGTGACTATGTATACCTTCCATCTTCTTTTGATGCTTTCTGCATCATTCAGTATTTTGTCCATGTTGTTGATGTTAGGCGCTGTTGAGTCGGTTCCAACCCATAGAGACACTGTATAGGGTTTCCAAGGAGCACCTGGTGAGCTTGAACCGTTGACCTTGCAGTTCAAACCGACTTTTCAGTTCAGCACATTAACCCACAGTGCTACACCATGACTCCAATTTGGACATAAAATTCTTCAATATTGCCAAGTCGAGGCCTGCATTTTTCTTCAGTTCTTTCAGCTTTAAAAATGCTGAGCATGTTCTTCCCTCTTGATTTTCTAACTCCAGGTCTTCGCACATTTTATTATAATACATGATTTTGTCTTCTTGAACTGTCCTTTGACATTTTCTGTTCAGCTCTTTTATTTCCTCATTTCTTCCATTTGCTTTTGCATCTTTACATTGGAGAGCAAGTTTCAGAGTCTCTTCTAACATCCATTTTGGTCGTTTCCTTCCTTCTTGTCTTCTTAATGATCTTTTGCTTTCTTCCTGTGTGATATTCTTGATGTCACTCATCTAATATTATGGGTGACTCTTAAAGTCTCCTGGGGAGGGGATGGGGACAGTACATGGGGTCTGAACTGCAGGCTTTCTGGCTGGCTCTGTCACCCTCCCTGGTAAAGAGCACCTTAGTGGCCATTGCTACCTGCTGGACTTGGGGGGCTTGACTACCTGTGTGTCTTGCCTTTCCCCTTTGCTAGATGTTTTAGTATATTTAATATTATTTTTGAGCTCCCTTATAATGTTTAGATAATAACAGGTAAACAAAGAAAGAGACATTTTAAAATAATGTTTATTTACTTTTCTGGCTATAACAATAATATAATCAAGGCAGAAAATTTGAAAAATGAGAAAAATCCCTGAAAGAAAAAACACTAGTGACCATTCTGTTGTCCAAAAACAACAGCATTTGATGTGTATCCTACCTGGCTTTTCCTCTTCACATAAACACACATATATATTTTAAGAGTAAGGATCATATCACACTGTTTAGCAGCCTACTTTTTCATTTAGATGTTGTAGGAAGTATTTCTCCTATTATTAGATATTAGCAAAGAACTTACTTGTTAATAGCTGCTATGAACACAGCATATTTTATTGAGCTGTTCCCTGACTGATCACCATTCAGCTGGTTTGGGTGCAATTCAGGCCTCTGGTGAGGAGCTCTGGGAGTGAAAGCCAAGATCTATCTCAGGTATATGACATGAGATGATGTCATAGTTGCCAGTACAGAGGGAAGAAATGCAGTAGCAAGACTTAAGGTGGGGGAGTAGAGGGGGTCCAGTGCAATTTCGAAGAGCCACATTTCTCATAGATTGGCAAAATAGAAGACCTAGAATTAGGTTCTTAGAATAAAGATTATTCTCAACTAATTCTGCTCTCTAAGAAGGCCTTCAGTAGGGCTCTCTGCAGAAGTGTTGTTGCTGTCAGTGCTCTTGTGTTGGTTCCAACTCATACCAACCCGCTCGCTATAGGGGTTCTGAGCAGTGGCTGGTGGTTTGACCCACCGACCTTGCAGTCAGAAGTCCAGTGCTGAGCCTACAGCGCCGCACCACCACTCCTTGTGCACAGGTAAGCATTCCCAAGTTTCTCAACTTCATAAGAGAACTGCAGAGAAGCTGGCTGAGGGTGGGGTGGGGTGTTACTTCCCCTATAAGGTTTTGAGGGTAGAAGCCACTCCTCTTTTCAAAAGATGGCACCTACATCATTCTTTGTAGACCAAGGATGGATTTGAATCACAATGTGTATACCATACTTTCCTTTTATTTCTTGATCCAGTCAGTCCTATGCTCTTTACAAAATATTTTTATGAAATATCATTTTGTTAAAAATGCCCAAGTTCCATGAAACAACTGAGACAATATTAGGATAAATTCAAAACATTTCTTCAGATTCTGTATAAAAGCCAGTTGCCTTGAGTCCATTCCAAGGCACAGCGCCCCCTTGTGTGTCAAGGAATAGAACTGTGCTGCACAGGGATTCCAATGACTGCCTTTTTGGAAGCAGATGGTCAGGCCTTTTTCTGAAGAGCCCATGAGTGGTTAGCAGTTGGGCACGTGAACTGTTTGCACTGCCTAGGGATTACCACATTCAATATTTGTTGTTGTTGTTGTTAAGTGCCATTGAGTTGATGCAGACCCACAGCGACCCTGTTTAGGGTTTCCAAGGAGCAGCTGGTGAGCATGAACCACAGACCTTGCAGTTCAAACAACTTTGCAGTCTGACACATTAGCCCACAGCGCCACACCAGGACTCCAAATTCAATATATTGTTGTTGTTAGGTGCTGTCGAGTCAGTTCCAACCCATAGCAACCCAGTATAGGGTTTCTGAGGAGCAGCTGGTGAGCTTGAACCGCAGACCAAGCAGTTCAAATGGTTTTGCAGTCTGGCGCATTAACCCACAGCGCTACATCAAGACTCCAGATTCAATACAGCTGAAAAAATATATTGGTATATATATATTTACCTTGTGAACCACAAGGTCAGCAGTTTAAACCCACCAGTTGCTCCTTAGAAATCCTATACAGGATCGATATGAGTCAGAAATGACTTGATGGCATTTAGCAGCAACAGTAACAATAAATCTCTGCTGGAATTTTTCACATCAGTTCTAGAAAACGGTCTATAGGCAAGATACAGTTGTTCTTATTATATATGCGCTGGGACCTGAAGAGCTAAGGAGCCATCTGTAGGAGGAAGCTCAGGCATACCAGAATGCCAGAAGAAAAGGGCATAAACCTTTATAGTTATAGATAAAAAAACACACAAAACTCTGCTCCTTGCCACTACAGCAACAACAATTTAAGAGCCCTGGGGAAAAAAACTTAAGAAATTTCTGAATGCAAACCATTCGTGGGTGATGAAACCAATTTAGTTTTCTAAAATAAATAAAACAGAGATTTCAGAGACTATTATATGAAATAAAAGTAGTTACTATTTCATGAAACATACACATGGGTATACATGTGTGTGCATATACGGGTTTGAATACATTTGCAGGTTTGCATGCAAGTATAGGGCAGATTATAATACAAAGATGTCAAACAATGAGGAATTAAGTATAAAATAATGCAGGATTTTTAAAAGTATGCACTGATCAATCATTAATTTTTAATTCCATAAATCTGTATTATAAGATGTCACAAAGGAATTCTGCTGGCACAAAGGCTGGAGGTTCAAATCCCACAGAGGCACCATAGGAGAGAAGAACTAGCAATGTGCTCTTGTAAAGACTCTAGCCTAGGAAACCCTATGGAGCAGCTCACCTAGGACATATAGGGTCACTGTGTCAGAAGAGTCAATGGCCCATGACAACATAAGGTGTCAGCACTCAAACTTGACATGTTCTTTTAGAGATTCTCCTTCTGATGGGGGAATTAGGAAGGTTAGAAGAAAATGCCCATCTTAAGTCACTTAAAACAGAATCACTCTTATCTGCAACCTACCTTCAGAACTTGAATGATGGGGCTTCAGAAAGTTTGACATTGAAATTGAGAGATAACAGAATATTTCCACAAACTTTCTGAAGTTCCTTCACAGCTCCATAATGTGATACCACTTTAAAAGCACTTGGATAAAGGCCATCCTGCCTTAAGTGCCGTTGAGTCAGTTCTGACTCACAGTGATCTCTATGTAGGTCTCCCAGGAGTAGCTGGTGGGTTTGAACCGAAGACCTGGTAGCCAGCACTCCAGTACTTATCCTACAACACCACACCAGGACTCCTGCCTTTGTTGTTGTTGGTAAGTGCCGTCAAGTCAGTTCTGACTCATAGCAACCCTATACAGAGTTTCCGAGGAGTGGCTGGTGAGCTTGAACTGCCAACCTTGCTGTTCAAACCAACCTTACAGTCCAGTGCATTAACCTGCAGCGCCACACCAGAAAAAGCATGATTTCAATACATGCAAATGCACAACAAATCACAAATCCCAACTTTTCCATACCTTATCCAATAACTAATTGGTTAATACCATTCAGTACTCTGATTCAGGTATGCAAGACAGCATTTGATCCCCTGGTTGGGACTGCTGTGTTACCATTTTACTAAAAGTAAATGAGTCTACAGGAGGTAGACTAAAGCACAGATAGGTGGCTTGGTAACCTCAGGATGTCATAATCTTTCAATTCTTCTATGTTGGGTAGTGCGTCAACCAAATAGTTCAGTACTCTTTTAAAGATGTGAGCTGATCTAGAAATCTCATTTGTACTCAATGGTATCAGCCATGTTTAGCCTAAATTATAAGCTGCATTTATGGGCAGATCATCATGGGACTCAGTTACACTACCACTCTACCTCAATGGTTTTGTTATATCTGTATCTTCGAATGGGAATGCAATGGCTTTGTAGGATAAGCACTGGGCTATGAACCACAAAGTGGGAGGTTTGAATCCACCAGCCTCTCAGTGGGAGAAAGATAAGGCTTTCTGCTCCTGCAAGGATTTACAACCTTGCAAAGCCTACATAGCATTGCTATGAGTCAGAACTGACTCAAAGGCACTTAACAACAACAATATATCTTGGAATATAGCTTACAGCCCTCTGGAAGTAGGTTGGTTTTAAAATAATAAATGAATGAATGAATGAATGAAAGTTATATTTTAAAAATACTATACATTTTTCAATATATTGCTTCAATACATTACTATAAGAATAGGAAGTAGAAAAATCCCCATAGGAACAGTATAATAAAACTTACCAAATAACTCAAAAAAGAAAGCACACATATACACACATACACTAGTGCATTACAGCATATAATTCTATATAGGGGTTTTGATTTGAACAATAATTAAAAGATAAACCATATGAAACTGCCATTGGTGAGAGTCAATAGTGATTGAATATTGGCAATTTCATAAAGTATAACCTGAAGGGGAGAAAAGAACTCAATTGCTATAGGATATCCACATAAACAAAGAGAATAGAACAGTGTCTCACCTGAATGATCTCAGCATTCGATAGGATTTTCCTAAATCAGACACTCGTCTGCAGAATGGACCCACAGCAAACTCCATCTGAAAGATTAAAAGATAGTCCATAGGTTTTTACGTCAGATGTACGGTGAATTTGGGACACACCTGGATCATAAAAAGTTGTAGCTGGCAGCAAACTTAATTTTACCTGGACAGTGAGGCAAGTTTTGAAAAATCATTAAATTTATTAAAAGGTAAAAACTTAGATAACTTTTATAGTATTGCATTTAAGGGACACCAGCTGAGGCAATTACTTAGGGAGGAATTTTGTTGTGTACAAGGAAGAAGCTTAAATCTTTTCTCCATTGAAAAATCTGAAAGAAAAAAACACAAAATACCCTACACACCAGAAGTTTGGAAGCACGTGGGTTGCGAGCCATACCAGTATGAGGGGAGGGCCAGCTTTGCAGCTTTGGTGTGTGTCACTTGGATTCAGGTGGGCTCAGCTCCAGACCTACAAAACCCACAAAGTAACCAGATAAACATTCAACCAGTCACCCTATCCCCAGGTACTCTGTGGTCCTAACAGACACTGAAACCAGCTCCATTAAGGGTCCCATGAACTACTTCCTGACTGAGTCCCCTGAACACAGACAACACTGAGACCAACAGAAACTCCATCTAGGGCTAGGAACTCTGCTGTCACATTCTTTCCATAACCACCTCATGAGCTCCTTGAATGGCAGAAGCCTCCAGAAATTTCTCCTCGGGGTTCAACAACTGCACTGTGTGTTTTTACAAATACAACAACACCACAACGCCATGAAGACAATTTTAGCTCACAAAAAGAAATAAGAGAGAATGGCACAAATGGCCAAGATGCAGAGACAGAAACTTTTTTGAGGAAAAATGGCAATGGAACTAACTGAAAACGCATTCAAAAGAATGATATTTTGGTACTTTCAATGAATTGATAGAAAGATTGAGGAAAGCAAGGAGAACAGAGAGAAAACTTAAGAAGAATTCAGGAAAACACTACAAGGACAAACAGACAAAATAAATGCAAATTTTGAAATAATACAAAACCTACAATTTGAAATCCAGAAGGTTAATACTAAGATTTCATAAATGGACAACACACTGAAAGGGCAAGGAGTAGATTCAAATTAATTGGAAGCTCAAATTGGTGAGCTTGAAGATACATCTCTCAATAATAATATGCTAGAAGAACAATTAAAAAAAAATTAAAATCTGTAGAAAGCCTAAGAGTTATGTGAGACACCATGAAGAGAAACAACTTAGGGGTGATAGGAATTCTTAAATTGTAAGAGACAAGCACAGAGAAAATTGTAAAACGTTGTTGAAAGAAAACTTCCCTAATAGCATGAAAGATGAGAAGATAAGCATATAAGTGGACTGAACCCCAAGCAGGATAGATCCCAAAAGAAAATTACCAACACACATCATAATCTAACTTTCTAAAACCAAAGACAAGGAAAAGAATTCTGACGATGAAAAGCTACTTACAAAAGAGAACTAATAAGTTCAACCATGTTCCATAGACTTCTGCCGACCATGAGATAAGACAGAGAAGGGGAAGGACTAGTTGGTCTGAAGTTTGGGGAGACTTGAGAAGTCCTGAGCCCATAGAGACTTGAGAAGTCCTGAGCCCACTGACCATGGAGGGCTAGAGCTAAGAGTGAAGCATCCAGCTGATATGAAGTGAGGGGAGACGCATAAGAATGCCCAAACTTAAGGATAGTACCCATTTGACCTAGCTTCGATGGCTTGATGACCAGAGCTCAACTAAAAGAAGAGAAAGAAATTTGATAAAGGAAGCATGTGTAACTGGCTACAATTTGATGAACTTGACCTATACTTATGGATGTAGTAGCTCAAAATACCAACCAAGAGGGAAGGAGTCTTCAACTCATGAATCAAGCCTGTCCTCTCTGTACACAGGGTTAATAGGGATGGGCAACTTAGACATTGGCTTCCTAAAATGGGGGGCTATGAAGGCATGAAGTAGCTGGCTTACAAGTTTTAAAGAGGGAGTTTAGCTTCAGAGTGTACAGGGGAAGGTAGAGTCCGTACTGAAGAGTTTTTTTGTTTTTGTTTTTTAAGTTTTTATCATTGTGAATTTTTGTGATGGTTTACATGGGAGAACATCAGCCTTACACTTATCCCATCATACTTCGTCTCACTGCAATGACTACAATCCCTTCCATGCATCATCATTCAACAGCACTTGCTTCCATTCCCTCTGTTCCCACTGAATAGTTTTCATCTTTTCTGGATGGGTCTGGTGAAAAGAGATGGGGATACGATTCTTATGACTCAATAGTGAGTAACTTTTATCATGACTAATTGCAATTATCACACTGTAAAGGTAGAAGTTTTGCAACATAAAGAAGGGAGCAGTTACTCTTACATTCCAGGAACAGAGGACAGAGGACCCTTGGACCATCAAGAGATAAGAGCATGAGCAAACATGGGACCCTAACGAGAGAAGCAGTGACACCAGAGATGGAGGCAGAGGTGATGGCATGGAGAGATAGAACAGCTGAGGACTCTAGATTCATGGAAAGAGAAAGGCTGTGTGATGGTGGCCCAGAAGGCTGGCTTGCAGAATGTGCCCTTTGGTTGTTTAAATGATTATATATACCTAAGTGTTTTTGTATACATCAGAATAAAACAAAACAAAACACCACAGAGGGAATAAAAGCAAATACTGTTAATGATGATGTATGGAGGGGATTGTAGTCATTGCAATGAAACAAAAACGATATGTTGGGTGCAAAACCAATGTTCTCTCAAGTAAACTATCACACAATTCACAATAAAAACTGTACAAAACAACAAAAAGAGTCAATAAGACTAAGGTCTGATCTCTCAGTAGAAACCATGCAGACAAGAAGGCAATGGGATGGCATATATAAAATGCTGAAAGAAAAAAATTGTCAACTAAGAAACATATATACCTGGTAAAGCTATTCCTCAAATACCACGGAGAAATTAGGACATTTTCTGATAAACAGAAATTAAAGGAATTTATAATGACCAGACCAACTTTACAAAAAATGATAAAGGGTGTTCTTTGAACTGAGAACCACCAACAGCAATCTGAGATTAACATCCATACATGACAATACCACCCAGAACTCAATCCAGAGATAGAATTAAAGTAAAACAAGCCTACAGAAAAATAGAAATAGAAAACCAGACATATCAATGTATAATGAAGTCAACTTACAAAGCTTAAAAAAAGGATTAGTATAGATATAGAATTTATAAATGGCAAGGAATTCAAGTAGATTACAAAATAAAAGTTTGTTTTAAGCAGAGAAAATTTTAATAAATTACACAGTAACCTCAAAGAAAATTAGTAACACCTGCACATCAAAAGAAGGAGGAAAATCAGAAAGATTTAGTAAACATTAACACAACAGAAGACAGAAATGAAAATGAAAAGAAAATCCACCAACAAAATGAACTCAGTGCTGAAAATTATGTGGAACAAAGCAATCAGCAACACCACAAAAAACACACACAGAAAAATGACAGCAATCAAATTCATACCTATTGATTATTACACTGAATGCAAATGGATTAAATGTACCAGTCAAGAGACATAGAGAGCAGAATGGATAAGAAAACAGGATCTTTCCATATATTATCTACAAGAGACACATGAAAAAGATTGAGACAGCCTAAATGCTATAAACAGAGGAATGGTTAACCAAAGTTTGGTACATAAACACAGTGGAGTACTATGCAATGTTGAAGAATAATGACAAATCTGTCAAACACCTCACAACATGAATGAACCTGGAGGGTTTTATGCTGAGTGAAGTTGGTCAATCACAGGAGGACAAATATTGTATGAGATCAATGTTGTAAAATGTTAAGAAAAGGTCTTCTTGAAAAAGGAAACCATTTATGATGGTTAGGCAGGGGTGTGAAGGTAAGGGAGGGAGGAGGGAAAATTATTCACGGGCTACAGGGTAGACATATGTTAAAATGGATGGGATTGCAACCATTGTAATGAAGCAAAGTATATGATCTATTGAATGTAAAACTAATGGTCTAATCTATAAACCTTTACTCATTTCACAATAAAAAGTTTAAAAAAATAAACTTGGTTTATATAAATAAATGATGGTTATGGAGGGAAGGGGGAAAGGAAATTATTCATGGGCTAGATGGTAGACATAAGTTAACATGAGTGACAGGGCAGGCAATATACAACAAGAAGGAGGTTAGCAGAGGAAAGATGAAGGTAGTGGGAGACATAGGAGGAATGCAATAGTTAACGTGAATAGAGGTAAATGCTGTGAATTATGGTACATGGAGGAGTCCTGGGGTGGCGCTGTGGGTTAATGCGTCAGACTGCAAAGCCGTTTGAACTGCAAGGTCAGCAGTTCAAGCTCACCAGCTGCTCCTCAGAAACCCTATATATGGTCGCTATGGGTCGGGATTGACTCGACGGCACTTAACAACAACATGGTACATGGAGGGGATTGCAGTCATTGTAATGAAGCATAGTACATGATTTGCTGAATATAAAACTGATGGTCTGCTTTGTAAATTTTCACTCAATTTACAATAAAGAGTTAAAAGAAAAATCTGAACAAAAAAGAGACCATTTTCAGAGAGTGTACCCTATATCGCCAATCCTTCTCATAATAAAGAGAAAGAGTGAAACGTTTTACCAGTCAGTGTGGCCCAAGTAATTAAAAACAGTGAGTCTGTAGTTCCGAATAGGCAATTACTAGGTGTGTAGCCCTGGACAAGTTATCTACCCTCTCTAAGTCTTGGGTTTCTCATCAGTAAAATGGGGACGATAATGAAACCTACTTCACAGAATTATACAAATTGAATCATTCCACAAAGTGCATGGTATATTGAAAGTGCTAGTTAAAAGTCAGAAATTATTATCAGTATCTCTTTTAACATTTCCCCTTTAAAATTTGTAAATTAGTTTGCTTTAATAATTTAGCAAATATTGATTTCACTTCTCTTTATTTTCCTCCTTTGATTAGGAATCAGACTTCTCATTAATCAAAGCTTCAGGCTCCCTGGTCTTTCACTTACAGAGTGCACATGCAAATTTTTGCAGATGTGGCCCTAAGATGATAAACTATTTCTTTAAATTTGGTATAAATAGGACACTAATGGAGTCCTGGTGTGGCACTGTGGGTTAATGCACCAGACTGCAAAGCCGTTTGAACTGCAAGGTCGGTGGTTCAAACTCACCAGCTGCTCCTTGGAAACCCTATACAGGGTCACTATGGGTCAGAATTGACTCGATGGCACTTAACAACAACAACATGACACTAACAAAGAGTAGTCTAGAATATGGCTAAGAACAGGCTTCTCCCTGGTGGTGTAGCATCTTTTTAAAGAAAAATACACAAAAGGAAGGGAGGTTTCTGCCTTGCATGGTCCTGCTTTTGAAAATCTGCTCAGTCTCCTTGCCATTGGAGGACCATGGAGACCTGGTCACATACGCACTTAACAAACCACATTTGACTTTTTATGAATTGCCAAGCACTGGACTAAACATGGGATAAGAAGATGTATTAGACTATCTTGCGTTTAAGGAGCTCTCTGAAATCAATGCAAAGTTATTTAAACAATATGGTTATTTTCCAACAAAATCATAAGAAAAGGTATATGTATGACACATGTGACACATATGTTGATTATTTGGTTACAAGCTTATATAATGGTTATAAGTACAATTAGCACTCTATGAAATCTATGAACCAAGTGTCACGGAAGAAGTGAAGGGCTGCTTCCTGGAGGATGAACAGTGGCCAGGTTCATTTCTCCCTCAACATGCTAAAGACACGGAGTTTATACCTTATGTTCTAGGGGAAAACCTCACAAAGCTTGAAGACTCTCTCAAATTCAGAAGATTAGATAAATAATAAAAGAGAAATAATCTTAGGAAGAACAGTCAGGCCTCCTGCCAACAATATAAAACAGAGCAGCTGCAAGCCCGTGTTCTGAACTCCATAGACAGTGGGTAGGCTGTTCCTGGGGGTCTGTGTAGTTTATTCACTGGGTGGGGTTTCTGGTCTCCTTCAGAATGCATTATTTACTTTACACCAAACATAAAGGAGCTCTGGTAGCATAGTGGTTACAAATCGGGCTGTGAAGATCAGCAGTTCGAAACTACCAGCTGTTCCGCAGGAGAAAGAAGAGGCTTTCTGCTCCCGTAAAGATTTATAGCCTTGGAAACCCTGTACAGGGTCGCTACGAGTCGGAACCGGCTCCACGGCACATAACTACCACCACCACCAAACATAAAGTAAAAATGTGATTAATAGGTATCTTTGATTTCATAATTCCAATCATATACTTAGCTAGATACATGAGTTATTGTTTCTTTCCATGAATTTGGTGTCAAATTTCCCCTCCCACCCCCCAAATTACTTTAATTGGCTTCACCATCACCAAAGGTTAAACCAAACAAGCATTTCCTTAGCTCTTGAGCAGGACTGAAGAGGCCTGGTGGACAGTTAAGTTCCTGGTGGTTAACTGAAAGGACTCCTGGTGTGGCACTGTAGGATTAGCACTGGACTGCTAACCACAAGGTTGGTGGTTCAAGCCCACCAGCTGCTCCTTGGAAACCCTATACAGGGTGGCTATGAGTCAGAAATGATTCAGCAGCACTAAAACAAATGACAACTGAAAGATCTGAACCCACCATTTTCTAAGGAAACAAGATGAAGTCTGCTTCTATAAAGATGACAGTCTTGGGAACCCTATGGGTGCTTCTACCCTGTCTTGTAGGGTCCCTGTGAGTTGGAATCAACTTGATGGCCATGGGTGGGGGTGAGCATGACTAAAGGTTAAAACAAATCATTGGCAAGAGAAAAGTTACAATATGGGAGAATATGACCTGAAATGGCTGTATAAAATCTATGATGACGTAGGAGATCTCTATATTACAGAACAATTGTAAAACGTTAGATGTTTCAATACATTTTCCACCCTTAAAGGTCCTCCAGGGTATTGAAAATCATTTCCTTCTGCCAGAATTCCATTAAACAATAAAGGCCATGTTTCTAAAGGGCTGAAGTGTGCCTTTTACAAGAGGTGACTCTGCAATTAACTGTGGATACAAACAATGGCATGCGCAACTGCCTCTCCAGCCCTCCTGTTTGGGAGGCCTGAGCAGTCAGCTGCAGGGACCGTGAACTAATTACATAGCTTCTCTGTACCCACCACAGACAGTTGGTTAACCACAGGGCATCTCTGGATGCTCCTAGGGCACTTCTGCCCTGACATTGTTCAGAAGAAGAGGAGGAAACAAGAATTAGAAGAAATTAGACTCTTGAGTATTTTGTTGTTTTTTTTCTAAATTTATATTTTCAGACACAGAGAGAAGCAGATATAAATATATACTTAAAGGGCACCGAAGATCTATTAATAGAAATTGCCAGGAGTGCTACTGAGTAAATAATCGAATGCCAACTTCAATAGTCATCTTTTCCCTCAGGGGAGACAAATCAAATGAGGGGTTGGGGTGGGGCTGCTTCAGAGGACTGTGTGGACATGTCCCCGAAGAGACTGAGCAGTAGGACTCCAGTGCTCTTGGACAAGCTTAGTGTTTTCAGAACTGCTGTGTGATTAGCGGTAGACACAGAGCCCATGTGGTCACAATAGGGAGTTAATTACCTGTAGAAAACCACTTCATGCTGCTGACCTGAATTCCTAGGGGGGGCTACTTGCAGGACACTTCCCACACCATAAGCCCTCCAGACTGCACCCTGCAACTGCTCTCTTTCACCTCTGCAAAGATGCCAGTGGGGAGAAGTTAGGACTCTTAAAGAAAGCTCTTGAATATGTCACAATTTGTCTTTGCAAGTGGGCTTTATGCCCAAACAAAATAAAACCCAGCATTCTGCAAACCTGGTCCCTGCTTGAGTACTTTCTCTTTCTGATATTTATGCCAGAATAGCAGGCACTTTCATCACAAGAACACTTTCCAAAACCCACAAAGTATTTGTGTATTCTTGATTTTAATGACCTCAAGAGTTTTGTTTAATTTTGAATACAAATTGACAGAACTTTCAATAATGAGACGGTTGAAAGGCTAGTTTCTAGTCCCTGGTTGATGCCTGCAATGAATATAAATATCAGACTAATGCTATTTAAGTGTTTTGACTGACCCCTGAAAACACTTCTAACCAAGCATTATTCTGGAAGCTGAGGGTCTATATTATGCAGCACAGGTGATTGTGTTTTTGGAAAGAAACCAAACCAAAAGCGACAAAACCCCCACACTCACAATTTTTAAAAGATGGGAGCGCAATCATGATATAAAAGATGACCAATATCGACCAAAGTTACTGGTTACAAACATGACAATGACAACGCTTCCTGATCCCCAACAACTAGGGGCCACCTCCAAGGAGAGTGATGGGGAGGAGGTCTGGAACTGGGACACACTGGACAGGGGAAAACAAAGGCATCACTTCTCTCTACCATACAGACTGCAGCAACCAACAGCCACTGCAGGACTGAAAAACACACCCTTAAACCTGCTATCATCACGTTGGTTCCAACTCACAGTGACCCTATCTATATATATGTAGGGCAGAGTGGAACTGCTCCTTAGGGTTGCCAGGATTGTAAATCTTTGCAGGAACTGACAGCCTCATCTTTCTCCCATGGAGCAGCTGCTGGGTTTGAATTCACAGACCTTGAGTTAATAATAGCCTGCCTTTTAACCCACTGTGCCATGAGGGCTCCTCAACACAGTCTTTGTTGTACCACGGAGCTGTACCAGGGAGCTGGTTCCAACTCAGTGACCTGTACAGGTTGTTTCTGGGGAGTTGCTGGTGGGTTTGAACAGCCAACTTTGTGGTTAGCAGTCCAGTGCTTACCGTACAGCACTACATCAGGATCCCTACATACTCCTAACATTGAGTAAATATGATAATGTCTGAATACCTTTTCAATATTTAAGAGAATGGAAAAGAGAATTGTTTGATCCTAAATTGGTAACACTGATTGATACTGTTAGTGCCACTGAGCTGGTTTGACTCATAGCGACCCTATGGATAAAGCACTGGATTACAAGATCGGCAGTTCAAACTCACCAGTCGCTCCTCAGAAACCCTATACTAGGTGGCTATGAGTCAGAATCGACTCAACGGCACTTAACAACAATAGGGTTTCCAAGGAGTAACTGGTGCGTTTGAAACTCTGACCTGTGGTTAGTGTTTCTCGTGCAGTGCTACACCAGGACCCCTAACACACTCTTCTTGTTGTTGTTAAGTGTCGTCAAGTTGGTTCCGACTCATAGTGACCCTGTATATGGTTTCCGAGGAGCAGCTGGTCAGTTTGAACTGCTGACCTTGTGGTTCAAACCGGCCTTGTAGTCTAGTGTTTATCCTACAGTGCCACACCAGGACTCCAGTTCAACTCATGGTGATGGTGGCGGTTGTGCACTGTCGAGTAGACTCTGACGCAGAGCGTCCCTGTACAGGGTTTCTGAGACTGTAAATCTTTACAGGAGCAGAAAGCCTTGTCTTGCTCCTGTGCAGCAGCTGGTAGTTTCAAACTGCTGACCTTGCAGTTAGCAGTCCGATCCATAACCCACTACACTACCACTACGCTACCAGTGACCCTATGTAGGGTTTCCAAGGAGCAGCTGGTGGGTTTGAACAGCTGACCTGTAGCTAGCAATCCCGTGCTTATCCTACATGCCATTTAATTAAGGGAAGAGTCCTGGGCACTTTGGGTTTATTGGGCAACATGTCTTAAGAAAGAAGCGATGACCATGGGTAGTCTGGGTAATGCCGTTTAGGAAGGCGGGAGAGCAGCCCTACCGCAAGGCCAGTCCCCTTTGGAGCAGGTGCTAGCTGCTGTAGCAAGGGTTAAAGGAGCATACTTTCCATCTCTCAAAACTCATCAGGAAACATGTCATTAAAATAAAAACCAGAAACAAAAGCCCTCTTTCCTACAGCACGCTTATTCTGGCCATCTCCTGCCCGGCTGCCTCCAGGAAAGTGACTCAAGAACCAGCTGGAGCAGAATGCAAATAAACCGGTGGGGGAGGAAGCTCAGCTCAGAGAGAGAGGAGGACAAAAAGGAAAAACAAAATACGGAGGAAAGGGGAAAAGGAGAACAGAGATGCAAGAGTGCAGGCAGTCCCCAGGTTAAGAAAGGGATTTGTTCCTGAGTCTTGAAGTCTTTAACTGGAATGTGTGCATGCATTCAATTCTTATTTTAGCCTCACTTTAGTGCAAGAAAAGGCTTGAAGCCCTTTCAAGGACTTAAAAAGTACAAGTGCAGGGAGTGAAGGCGATTGTGATCATCTGTTGTTGAGTAGGGCTGGTTCAATCATTTCAAAAGGAGGGCAAATTGATAAAACATTAAAGGGCAAGTGGGATTGCCTGCCAGTCAGATGCTCCTAACCTGTAATCAGGTTTTCAACAAGTAAGAGCCAGTCCAGGTACATCACTATGTTTTCATTTCAATAAGACATTTGTAACTCCAGTAGGGACAGATACGGTCCTTTGTTGTTGTTGTTGTTGTAAGTGCTAAGTCAGTTCCAACCCACAGCAACCCTGTATTGTATTGGGTTTCCGAGGAGGAGTGGCTGGTAGGTTTGAACTGATGATTGTGAGGTTTAAACTGACCTTGCGGTCTAGCATCAGGACTGCAGTGCCACACCAGGACTACAAATAAGGCCCTTGTTGTTGTTGTTAAATGTTGTTGAGTCTATTCCGACTCATAGTGACCCTGTATAAAATTTCCAAGAAGCAGATGGGTGGGTTTCAACTGCTGACTTTGTGGTTCGCAGTCCAGTGCTAATCTTACAGCACCACACAAGGAGTCCAAAATAAGGTCCTGGTGGAGGTGGTGATGGTGGTGGTTATATGCCATGGAGTCGGTTCTGACTCATAGCTAGCCTGCATAGGGTTTCTAAGGCCGTAAATCTTTACAGGACCAGAAAGCTTCCTTTCTCTGGTGGAAAAGCTGGTAGTTTTGAACTGCTGAACTTGAGGTTAGCAGCCAGACTCATAACCACTAAGCTACCAGAGCTTCTTGAACTAAGGTCGTAGTTACTTAGAATTCTCTTTCAGTTGAAGTTTTCTTGTAACAGCAAAGTAGAATGTACACTGAAGAAAGATGATAAAAATGTAAGAAAAGGAGCCACAGCAATGACAACTTTTAATGTCTGTTTTCACAGCGAGGCCACTAAAGTCACATATCCCCAAAAGCAGGCTCCTCTCTAGGGTCCAGTGACCTCAGGCATCACTGGCAAGGACTAATTGCTGGACAGATTGACGGACTGTTGTGCAAAAAGCCTAGCACTAAAGACATTAGTTCGTGTTGCTATTTCTTGTTACAACTCATCTCATGTGTGAGGAAGTGTATGATAACCATCACCTTGGTTCAAGTCCTGCATTTCCTTTCATGGATGCAAGACTAATGAACCAGACATGCTCCCAGATGCACTAAGGTATAAATATTGACATTAACATTTATAGTACTTTATAAGCATGGAGGATCTGGCAAACCATATGAATAATCCATTTGAATAACTATTTAGACTAGTGAAACTAACAGCTTTGTAAGATTAAAAAAAAAAAAAAAAGACTTCACCCCTGACATGCTATGTCAATTAGAATCATCTCAGTTTCTGAATCTTGTAATGTGAGTTTGCTCTTTGCCTCTGATGCTTTTAAAGGACAAAGGAAAACAAAATAAAGCACAATCCTTTCTAAAAGAGATGATTGTGGTTCAGATACTTTAATGTCATCCCTTGTCACTCACATCAGATAACTTGGAATGATTTCAAGGCTGGCCACAGACGAGAAATGCACTCTATTTAATCAGACTCTATATGTATCTGGTCCACAGTGAATTGAAATGAACTAAAACACTGCCTTGGAATGTTGAGTGGCTACAAGAGGACTTCTTTCTCTTCACATGCCAACAGCAGGCCCCCTCTCCCTGTCTGAAAGGTTATTTCATGGCCTACATCATTTTCCATCAAGGTCAATCAGTGACTTGTAGCAATACTGATCCTGTGGAATAGTACACTACTGAGAAAGTCCCATATTATGTCAAATTATAAACAGTTGCTTTATTGTGGAATGAGCTGCCACTACTTCACCTGAACCTTGAAATATCAATGATGAATTACAATTATTTTATTAAATACAAAGAAAAACATCTGGTCTAAAAGTATCACTAAGCTTTTTTTTTTTTTTAACCAATTAGGTTTAAATGGGCTTCCTTTGCATCACATTGTGACTACATATTTAGTCTTTCATTTAATAAATAATATTGAAGCTGAAAGATTTTTTTTTCCTTTGTAGTTATGCATCATCAGTTTACCTGTGCAAAATCAGCAGCAAGTCGCATTTTTCCATTTTGACCAAGAGGTCTTATGAGACTGGCATTGCGGACAAGAAGTTCAATTGCTCTATGGGCAATAGCTTCAGTATTGTCAAAGACAAAATCCGAGCATTCAAAGTGTTTAAAGTAGTCACTCATAACTCTGGCAATGAAACCTTGTAGCTCCTTCATATACAAAGAACAAGGTACATCCATTGTTTCTGAGCTGGACCTGCAAAAGGAAAAAGCAAAAGAAACAAACAAAAAAGGCCAGTGATTTTCAGGACCAATGCACTAAGCGACGCTATTGAATTTTTTCTTTCCTCTTCTACTTTCTGTATTTCAATTATGCATACTTTTCCCCCTTAATGATATAAAAAGCATAATTTGTTTTTGCTAAGAGTTAAGGAACATAAAATGATGTTCAATTTTATTCTAAAGAGTGTTTTTACATGCTGGGAGGATCACTGAAAAACATTTAGAAACCATTTGTCAAAAGATTAAGGATGGAATAGATAGCCATATATATCCCTTGGATAATCCAAGTGCCGTACCCACTGTATGATACCCCCAAGGTCTCTCTCAGTCTTACAACATTTAATCGACTGGTAAATGTTTTGCCCATTAAGTGAATTAATACATCAATACTAAATCCTGAGATCACATTTACGCTGCCTGCACCAAACAACGTCTTGGCAAAGGGAACTCGATGGTTGTGCTATTTAATCTCCTCAGTCCAATACCAGAATCCTGACTATGGAGTTGGTTACATAACAAAACACGTGGTATACAATTTTTTCCTCCAGATGATGAGGTTTGGATCAACAGATGATGCTAGCTGATGCTCCATGAAATACTATTTATAATTTATAAATGTTAATAATTGTTCTCTAAAGAATATATAAAAGAATGTGAAATATTTATAGGAAAGAGTTATACCAAAATTAGAAATCACCTCATAGTAATTAGCTAATCAGATGATATCACTGGCTCCATAATGCTGAATCTTTAAATAATGAAGTGTTTCCATATACTGAGAACGACATAGAGAACCAGGGATGGTACAGGGAAGAGCAACAGCTCTGAGTAAAATGTCTGCAGCAAGAGAAGGAGTTGAACCTAGTTGTTCTCAGCACAGCAGTCGTTACTTTAAGTAGGGTACTGCTTTGGATAGCATTGTATCCCCGCAAATCTGTGTTCTAAATTCTAACCTCTATACCTGTGATTAGGAGCCCTGGTAGTGCTGTAGGGTAAGCACTGTACTAACTGCAGCACTGGCAATTCAAACCTACCAGCTGCTCTGCAGGAGAAAGATGAGGCTTTCTGCTCCTAGGAGACCCTATGTTGTTGCTGTTGTTGTTGTTTATTGTTATCGAATCTGTTCCGACTCAAAGCAACTCTGTATAGGGTTTCTGAGGAGCGGCTGGCAAGTTCGAACCACTGATCTTGCAGTTCAAACTGACTTTGCAGTCCAGTGCATTAACCCACAGCGCCATACCATCGAGTCGGTTCTGACCCATAGCAACCCTGTATAGGGTTTCCAAGGAGTGGCTGGTAAGCTGGTAAGCAGAACTTGTGGTTCAAACCGACTTTGCAGTCCAGTGCATTCTGAATTGGCACAATGGCAATGGGTTTAGCTTTCTGACCTGTGGTTAAAATCCCTTTTGGTAATGGGTGACTTCTGTTATGCTAATGAGACAGGACCCAAGGTGGTGGTGGGTGTGTCTTCAGTCAGTCTCATTTGACATGTTGTTGTTAAGTTCAGTCTAGTTAGTTCTGACTCAAAGTGTCCTTGTATAGGGTTTCCAAGGAGCAAAAAGTGGGTTTGAACTGGCAATCTTCTGGTTAGCAGTCCAGTACTTATTTTACAGTGCCACACCAGATATAAGAAATTAAAACACCAACAGAAGCAGAGATGGGGGAAGAGTTATCTCAAATCACATGAAAATTGTTCTGGAGCAGAAACGCAAGCAGACAAGGAGCTGCCTCTAGACTCACACAGAGAGAAAGCCTTCCCCTAAAGCCTGAACCCTGAATTTGGACTTCTGGACTCCCAAACTGTGAGAAAATAACTATCTTTTAGTTACAACCACCTACTTGTGGTATTTCTGTTATGGAAGCACTAGAGAGCTCACCCAGATGCTAACCAGAGGTCCTCCATTTCCCGAAACAGACTGAAATAGAGAAATGAGGTTTACATTCCAGCAGGAAGGGATTTGTTTAGGAGTAAGAAAGTGCACCCTAACAATGGCAACGTCTCTGACAGGTGCACAGGGGAACATCTCTGTTTCCCTTACCCCAGGATAGAGTGCTGCCTGCAGTCTTCAAGTGCTTTGGTTTCTCCAGATCAGACAGACCATGGCAGGGCCTAGCTTTATTTGGGGTTTGTCAGCCTAAAGGCTAGGTTGTGGGTGTGGTGGGTGGAGCATGATGCCAATCTCTTTCACTTCTTATGCTGTATTAAAAGCAAAGTTGTTATCTTGGCAATATTGGGGATGATCGTCAATAGTTTTAATCTGGTCAGATGAAAACGTTCTTGAAGACTAGAAAATAACACACTAAAATAATTTCCATAATCATGTGTCAATGTAAGTAAAATTTATGAATTTTTTCTTTTTAAGTTTGTCTGGGAGACAACATGTTGAAATATATCTTATCAACTCTTTGTGAGGACTGTACGTTTTATTTAAATTTACGAGAATATAAAACGTGCTCAGTTTCACCAATTATGTCAAAAGATAAAGTGCAGCAGTAATTGTGCAGAAATTTCTCGGTAACGATAGCCTGCATACAGAGGTAGAAGGAAGAAGAGCTAAGCCACCGCACAACTGAAAAGTGGGAGCGCTCGTCTTCAAGTCATTAATCTGTGTGCGTGTGTCCTCTTTTCTCCTCAAAGGTTGTCATCCTTCACTTTAGGGATTTAGGGTCCTCAGACTTTTAAAGCTCCCACCCCACTCAAAACTGTAATAAAATGACGTGAGTCATTTTATATTCAGTGAATGGGTTTTAATCCATGTACTATGTCAATCAGACATTTACATTTTAAGTTTTCTCTAATTTGGAAAGAAACACAATGTTCCCATTACATACATTTCAAATACCAGGAAATTGTGCTGCTCTCTCATTTTAGAGAGCAGGAGATTCTATAGCCATACAACGTTACAGATTGGCCCGGGAGGTTTGCTCCTTTACAAGATGTGGTATGGAACCTCCAGGTGTTACTAACTAAAAGGTTGCCAGGTCACGTCCAGCCACAGGCAGCTCAGAAGAAAGGCGTGCTGATCTACTTCCAAAAGTCACTCATTGAAAACCCCATGGAGCACAGACACACATGCTGCCTCTCTGAGCCAGAACTGATGGAAACTGTTTTAAATTTTGTTTTGTTTTTATATGGAGGGCCTTGAGGGGCAGGTGTTTGTTATGATTTTTTGCAAGCATGGCCTCTGGGGGCTGGGCCTCTTATAAGGAGAAGAAGAGTCCCCACAAGTCAAATTATTCGACTTGACTTCTGGTCTGACACCAGCTGCAAATGCAGTACTTCCTTCCTCTGATCCTAACTACAAGAGTTAGGTCAGATCTCACAGGTTAAAAGTCTGTACAAGACCTCAGATACCAGCCACACCCTTGGGAATCCCCAAACTCCTCTATCTTTGGGCCTGCTGGTTACAAATTTGTGGGTTCAAGCATAGCAGTGGCTGTGAGGTTGGCACAGGACAGGGCAGGGTGCATATGGGTGCTAAGAGTTGGTACTGACTCGATGGCACCTCACAACAACTAACACCCTCTCAGAATGCCAGCTATGTGAGAATCTAAAATCGGAGGCATTTGGTCTGTGTAAGCAGAACCCTGGTGGCACAGTGGTTAAAATGTTCAGGTTTGAAGCCATATTTGGGAGAAAGATGTGACAGTCTACGTCCATAGACTTCCAGCCCTGGGAACCCCATGGAGCAGTTCCACTCTGCTCTGTAGGGTCAGAAGAAGGCAGTGGGTGCTGGTGTGTGCAAACAGAGCAGTCTGAATGCAGAGCCTTACCTCCATCTAAGAGTCTAGACATCCACGTTGAAGTGTAAAGTTACTTTTCTAATGGCAGTTTCTCTAACCTTTGTGCCGACCTATGGTGCTGTAAAATAAGCACTGGACGGTAAGTTCAGTTTGAACCACAAGGTTGGTGGTTTAAACCCACCAGCTGCTCCTTGGAAACCCTATACAGGATCGCTATGAGTGAGAACTGACTTGATGGCACTTAACAACAAGTAGTAGCTGCTTAGCAATTGAGAAAGTATCTGACCATTCAACGTAAGATAAGTCTTCAGAATTATCTCTTTTTTTGCCCCTTTCTCAGAGGCATTCACAATTGGTATAACTGGAAAATTTCTTATAATAAGAATGGTCATATACTTTCACTTTTGAATAAAATTGAGTTTTCTCCTAAACACTGGTAACCAGCAGTTCTACGTTCCTATTGTCTTCTGAGTTAAATACTATTGCATTTTTTTAAAAGTCACTTTACCCTTCTGTGCTTCATACCATTATTAAAAATGTTAAGTGACTTCGAGTCAGTTCTAATGGCTGCTGAGTTTGAACCCCCGAACTTGTGGTTCAAACCAACCTTGCAGTTGAGTGCTTATCCTACAGCACAACACCAAGACAGAGACTGGTTATTTGACACTACGTAAATTACACGATTATAGGATAAACTAAAGGAGAGTGAAATAATTACATGATCAATTTTCCTACAAACAGCTAAACTAGTGGCTGAAAATTTAATAAAGTGGATATTCTTTTAAACAATATGAATATAAAAGAAACAATTTCAAAAATAGCAGCTAAGAAAATGTACACAGTTAAGTTTAAAAAACCACTCTAAGCATTTGTAAATACTATTGCAAATTCTCCATAGACACTTTTCCAATACACTGAGCCAAAACCGTTTCACTCTATTTTTAAAGTTTCAATAAACACCATGGGCTACAAACTACGATTCCTAGTCTCGAGATAAAGTGCCCATGTGAAACAGCTACAGAATAATACCAAATGTGTCGATGGCTCAGGTGCCATCACCAGATTGAACTGCCATGGAAACTCTGAGAAAGGAAACTCAGTCCTGGGGGCAGTGGGTCTGGAGCCTTCCCTAAAAGTCGGAGCTGGACTTGGAGAAGTAGAGTGGCAGAGGCAGGATGATTCCTACAGGGACAGTCAAGCCTGTGCCAGGGGGAGAGCAGGATGTTTGTGAGCAGCAAGGAAAAAGACTGGAAAAGGAAGACAGTACAAGCTTCCAGAAGTCCTGAAACACCAAGCTGTGTCCTGCAGACTTGAATGATGTTATGTTTCAATGAGAAGAGAGGAATGATGAAAACAAGAACTGAACATTTTAATCTGCTAATGGCACTCACAATAGATAAAGCGGGAGAGGTTGGAGGCCAGCCATACCACAAGAGGAACAGGCCCTAGATGACAGGAGGCTTGGGGAGGCAGGATGAAGGTGGGGACGAAAGACAAAGGCAATAAAGGTTAGTGGAATTTTTTTATGACGAGTTGTTACCCAGAAAAATCTTCTTGATGCATGGTGATGATTATGGCTTCTATGGCATCTCCCACTGAAGTCAGTAAGGGCTGCACAGCATTTCCCATAAGAGCGTGGATTGTCTGCAAAGAAGAAAGAAGGGGAGGCAAATGAAGAAAAGCCAACTCAAAGGGATCTGAGGTCAGAGAAGCATTTTGACAAGTTTTCACTTTATATCAAATTCAGGGTTACATACTTGAACAGCTTTACAGAAAGCCTCTCCAGTCCCTAACTGCTTTGGAATACGGCACTGGAAATGTTCAACTCCCCCACTTCTCCTCCTAACTTCCCAATAGGTGTAGTGGTCAACTGAGCCCCTTGGGGAAGGGAAGAGAGATGGTGAGAAACAGGGAGGAGAGGCACTCTGGAAGTAAAGATCAAAGGAACATGTGTTGTGTTTTGTTTTTTCCTTTAAGTTTCCCTAAAGAATGAGGCAAGAATAAAAGTATTCTTTAGAACCTAGAAGAACATTGTATGCTTTTTACCAAAATGAATACAATAAATATACTGGAAATTCTTGTAGGGCAGAGCAGTTGGCATTTCATGAATTCAGTTGCTATTTAGAGTTCTACAGCAGTGAGTCTCAAGTGATTTTGTCTCCCAGAGGACACTGGCAATGTTTGGAGATATTTTTGGTTGTCAGGGGGATGGGATTTGGTACAGTATTTAGTAGTAGAGGCAAGAGATGCTGCTAAACAGCCTACAGTGAAGATGACAGCTCTACAACAAAGAATTATCTAAGGTAAAATGTAGTGATGAGGTTGAGAAATGTTGTGCTATCTATGTTGTTGTTGCTAAGTGTTGTTGAGTTGGTTCTGACCCATAGTGATCCTGCATAGTGTTTCAGAGAAGTAGCTGGTGAACTTGAACTGCTGACCTTGCAGATCAAACCAACTTAGAGGTCCAGCACATCAACCCACAGCGCCACACCAGGACTATATATGGTGGTGGTGGTGTGCCGTGGAGTTGGTTCCAACTCATAGTGACCCTGTACAGTGTTTCCAAGGCTGTAAATCTTTACAGGAGCAGAAAAACTCCTCTTTCTCCCATGGAACAGCTGTTAGTTTTAAACTGCTGACCCTGAGGTTAGCAGCACGACTTATAACCACTACACTACAAGAGCTCCTTAGGACTATATATGTTGTTGTTGTTGTCAGATGCCATTGAGTTGGAACCGAATCATACCTACCCCATGTACAGCAGAATGAAACAATGTCCGATCCTGGGCCAACCTCACTACCGCTGCCACACTTGCATCCATCAATGCTGCCACCTGGCCAATCCATCTCGTTAGGGGTCTTCCTTTTCTTCTCCAAACCTCCATCTTACCAAGCATGATATCCTTCTCCAGCAACTGTTCCCTCCTGACAATATGTCCAAAGTCTGAGAGACCAAGTTTGGCCATCTTGGCCTCTAAGGAGCACTCTGGCTGCACTTCTTCCAAAACAGATCTATTGATTCTTTTGGCAGCCCATGGCACTTTCAGTATTCTCCTCCAACACTACAATTCAAAGGAATCAATTCTTCTACGATCTTCCTTATTCACTGTCCAGCTTTCACATCCATATGAGGCTATTGAAAACACAATGGCCTGGGTCAGGCGCACCTTAGTCCTCAAGCTGACATCTCTGCTCTTCAACACTTTAAAATGTTCCTATGCAGCAGATTTGCCAAATGCAATACATCATCTGATCTCTTGACTGCTGTTTCTACCAGTGTTGATAGTTGATCCAAGAAGAATGAAGTCCTTGACAACTTCAATCTTTCGCCGTTGATACGAATGTTGTTTATTGGTCCAGGGGTGAGGATTTTTGTTTTCTTGACATTGAGATGTAATCCATACCGAAGGCTGTCCTCTTAGATCTTCATCAGTAAATGTTTTAAGTCCTTTCAGCAAGCAAGGTTATATCATCTGCATATCGCAGGTTGTTAATGAGTCTTCCTCCAATCCTGACGCCATGTTTTTCTTCATAGAACTCAGCTTCTCGTATTATTTGCTCTGCATACAGGTTGAATAAGTATGGTGAAAGAATACAACCTTGTTGCACACCTTTCTTAATTTTAAAACATTCTGTGTTCCCATGCTCTGTTCGAACAACTGCCTCTTGGTCCAGGTACAGATTCCTCATGATACCTTATAGGTAGGGCATCTAAAGTAATGTTTTCATGGGGTAACTAAAGTTAAGTGAAGAAGATTTCCCCAAGTCATAAACAAGCAAGAGGAAGAGCAGGGTTTTCTAGGTATCAGAGAAATAAGAAGAGACTGAAGAGTACTGTGGAAGTATACAGACAAGGACATTTCAAGAAGGAAGGGTAGATTTTCCACTTCAGTATGAAGGAGAGTATCTAACTACAGACCTCTGCACAAATAACTCTGAAAAAATAGGAAAGGAAATAAAACAACAGAGTCCACTGGAGGATCTCTGAAGAAGGAACAAGATGCAGGTGGTTTTAGAGGGCTGCAGAAAACTCGAGCAACCAAGCAGACCAGCAAGAGGTTCACACTTTTGTGGCTTTGCCCTCATGGTGCAATTTCAAGGGCGGGTGGCCAAAATTTCAATCAACAAACAAACAGGATTTCTGTCTTTCTGTGCACAGAAACAAGTTTGAGCACTGGGTCAATCAGGCTGCTGAAGAGTGAGCGAATCTCAGGAAGAAGAGAGCCAAAGAAGAAAGCCTAAATCTGTGTTTAAACTCAGCACTAGTCTTCAGCTTACTTGTCAACCACGCATGTACAGAGTAAACTAAAAGTAGTTTGCAATTCAGGCTTAAAGAACTGAACTGAGATGTGAGGTATGACCAATTGCATATATAACAACCTACATTTTGAGTCTAATCAAGTTAATTGTCTTTAGAACAAAAACATCAACATTATTAGGAGCAATGTAAAACTTACTGATTCCACACAACATAAGCTTCACAATGCCCAGGATATAAGTGAAAATTCATAAATATACAAAGAGCCAGGGCATGTCACCACTTACTAAAAGAAAAGACACCAACCCTGAAATGACCCATATCAATACCTGTATTAAATGTTAGTGAAATAAATGCTCCAACTGCAGATATTTTCAGAATGGATAAAAAGGCAAGAACCACCTATGTGATGGATACTAACTGTGACAAAGATAACACAAGAAAAAACTACATATTGATATACACCAGTATCACTTACTAATACATAAAACATTCTTAACAAAATCTATATAAATGAAATCTACAAATACATAAAAAGTATAATAAATAATAATCAAGGTTGGTTTGATATTTGAAAATAAAATATTTAATGTACTTCATTAACAGAATAAAGAATAAAATAATACAACTATTTTAATAGATACAGAAAAAGCTACTTGATGAAATTCAACACCATTTATGACTTTTTAAAAAAGTTTCAGCAAACTAGGAATAGAAGGGAACTTTTTCAATCTGATAAATGTCACCTATAAAAACGTATAGCTAGCATCATACTTAAAATAGTAAAATAGCCAACACTTTCCATCAGATCAGGAGCAAGTGAAGGAGGTCGACTTGCCAGTTATATTCAAGCCTATACTAGAGGTCCTAGTCATTGAAATACACATAGAAAAAGAGGGCATAACAATCAGAAAAGAAGAAGTAAAACTGCCTCCCTCTGTGGTATGATGGTTTACACAGAAATCATTATAGTTGTTCTAAAATATAGCTTTGGGGAAATATAGAATAGGAAGAGAAGAGAGTATCTTGGGGGATGCCTTCATTTAAAGTATAGGTTGAGGATTAGCAAGTACCAAAGAAAACTGAAATGTCAGTCTCCTCTGCAAGAGAAAGTGTAACTCCTTTTCAACATCAAAACCAGATGATCTGTTGTATGTTCTTTACAAAGTGTGTCGTACATTTTTAAAAGATTTTAACTAGAAATAGATAAGATAAATATATTGGAATATAAGATATTCCCCTTTGTAGAACCTAAACCCACACAATAAGGGAGAATTAAATCATTACCCTACATAAATTTAGCAATTCAATCAGTATCTGCACAAGACAATTTAAGCAAAAAGGATCAAACTTACTAGGTTAAGGACCGTCAACACCTTTTACAACCAACATGGTTAGAATGAAATGAATCCAAATCATTAGTTAGTACTAATAATATCATACATGACATATTATATAATGTTCATAATATGTGATGATGAACCTATTGCCTAAAAAAAATAACTAATTTTAGATAAAGTCTTCATACATTAGAGAAGAAAAGATGATCACATATCTATTTTTTTTTCCAGTAACTAAAAAAAAGTATGCTTAATATCTTATCAAATAATAAAAGCCAATCAATTTGGGGCTGCAGCCATTTCTGTATCATAACATGCTATCCCTAATTCAAAATGATTTCCTGCTCCTGACAATTGTACGAAACTCAAAGTTCTCTTTTAGTCCTTTAAGTCAGAGGATTTTGTTTTGTTTTTACTTAATAGATCACAATGTTTTTATAATATTTAATATAATATAAAAGTAAACACTGTTTCACTGAACTCTTTTAACCTAAGCAGTTAAGTCTCTAACTGGCAGGGCTACTGCAGGAGGCCTGGGACTTATTGCCAGTCTTACTCAGTTCTCAAGGGCAAAATCAATGATGCTTCAGTAAACTGCTGAGCAAACCTCAGAGTCAGGGCTGGCGCCCAAAATCAGGGCAATTTTCCCTGCTCTGGCTCCAACTCCTGAGTGACGAACAATAGGAATAACCTATTATTTCTTGTGTTAAAAATACAGACTCAGAGAGCCTACCTTAGACTCAATCATAGTCTCTGGGGAATTTCTATTTTTATCTATTCCAAGTGATTTCTATCATTAGGCAAATTGAAGATCCTACTTTCATCTACAAAATGAAGTTTTCCAAACTATGGGTCATGGATCAATAAATCATTTTAGTGGGTCATGATCAGAATTTTAAAAAAGGTAATAGATCAATATATAAAAGTATACAAGAAAACATTCAAGTGTGCCTTTACTATGCTCTAGGAAAAGAGACGGATTCCTTCCTTTAGCTATACTGAATCAAATCCATTCATGTACATATAAATTTAGTGTCCTTACATTTTGTGCTTTTCATTTATATAAAAATCCTTTTTTTTCCTTTTTATTGTGAGTTGAGTGAAGGTATACAGAGCAGATCATCAGTTTTACATTCAACAAATCACAGACTTAACTTCATCTCTATTGCAATCTCCTCAATGTAACATCACTTAACCCACTTGTTCTCTGTGTGTCCATTCCTCCTTTCCTAACCCTTCTGAATTTGATCCTTAGGTCAATGTTGCCTTCTTTATTTCAGTGCTTTCTGTACTGTGCATGCCTCACGAGTGTTGTTGTCTTCCCCATACGTCTCTTTACTACCTGGCTGAAAACTGACACACAGGTGAGTTCCGATCCAGACCTGAAGGGTAACCAAGGGCCTCAGGGTTCTGACCAGTAAGCCTGGTCTTTTCTATGGGCTTGAGTTCTGTTCCACATTTTCTCCCACTATACACAGGACTTTCTAATGTGAACCCTCTTGGTATTAATAGCTGGGCATCATCTAGTTTTTCTTGTCTCAGGGTTGTGGAGACTGATATTCATGTGGTCCATTAGTCTATTGGATGAATTGATTCCAAACATCTTCAATTTTCATCACACTTCTATCCTCTAAGTGTCCTTAAGTTTTAGAGAACTGTTAAATTCCATCCAAGTAATATATGGCCAGCCAGCTAGACATTAACTTCAGAAGTTTCCTTTTCTTTTAGAATTTATGACATTGTACTCTTCCCAATTTTCTTCCCCTCTGTTCTCTTTTCATATCCATTTTACTCTTTAAAGTTAAGTGGGTTTTTTTTCTTGGAGTTCTGTGGGCCCCATCATTTTAAACTCTCTCTCAGTGATATAAATCCAAACCAATAGTTGACATCAATTTGATTTTGTGTATATATATTGTACCATTTTACAGATGCAGAAATTAAGGCAAGAGTGCTTATTAACTCTCTGAGGTCATTTAGCTAATACAGCTTAGGCATATTTTCATTTCCAGTTTGGTTCCAGAGCCCATGCTCTTAATATTATACTGCCTCTAGTAAGAAACACTGACAAGAGATTCAGTAATTAATGGATGGTGGTGCAAGATATGGTAGACATAAGTCTTTTGAGTCAATGAGGTCTGGATTTAAATTTCAGTCCAGCTGCTGACTAGCATTATGGCTGTAAGTTATTATTTCTAAGTCTTATGAATTGAGGATATTAATACATAACTTGAAAGACTGCCATAGGATTTCAGTATATTGCATACGCCTGACAAACAGAAGGTGCTAAAGATGTGGTGCTGCAGGATAGTACACTAGACCATAAGGTCAGTCTGAACTGCAAGGTTGGCAGTCGAAACCCATCAGCCACCCCTCGGAAACCCTAGACAGTGTTGCTATGGATCAGAACTGACTCGACAGCACTTAAGAAAAAATTATTATTAAAAGAATACATGATTTACTTTGTTTTTTAAAAGATCTGTTGTTGTTAAGTGCTGTTAAATAGTTTCCAACTCATAGCTACCCTGAATAGGGTTTCTGAAGGGTGGCTGGTGGGTTCGAACCACCAATCTTATGGTTAGCAGTCCAGTGGTATCCTATAGCACCACACCAAAATTTAACTGAAAAGGTCAATATAGTGCTAAATTTACTTATTTCTTTCAAAACTTCACTTTTCACATGGGATTCCAGGCTGACTCTAGTTTTCAACAAATCTTTCAAATGACAACTGTCAAATGAATATGGCTCTAAAACCCATCCTTTTAATAATTTCCTAACATTAGGGAAAGGGTACACTTAGATCAGTGTATCAAAACAATAAGAACATACCCTGATCTTGCATCTTACAAACAGAGTCTAAAGCAGAGTCTTACTATGTTGGCACTACTGTTTGCAAGATGTTTACCAGTTGCCAGTAGTACCCCACTCCCAGTCACAACAATGAAAACTGTCTCCAGATATTGTCAAATGTTCCATAGGAGAAAAAAATCTATCCTAGTGGATGACCACTGCTTTAATGTAATAATTCTGGGAGGCACTGCCGTAATACACAGTGAATACTTGTAAAACTCTTGCTTCTGTGTATTCAATCATCATAGGGGGACTGTCCACAGCAATGGAGTCTCTCTTTAAAACCATATAGAAATATAAATACAAACGTATCTTTGATAATTATCAACATGCTACTTTTGGCAAAGCTAGAGGATCCCGAATCATTTTTAAAATGTGAGAGTTCCCATTAAGCCAAACAAATAAATAAAAATTCACTTTAATCTTAGAGTAAAAAACTAAATTATATTCTTTTACCTTTAGGGCTGACATTATAGTTTGCTCAGCTGCTGGTGGGAATGAGCTCTGACTGGAAACCACCTAGAACAGGGTTTTAATACAGATATAGTTTTGCTTAAGTAATTTATTTTCACAATGTTAATTTTGATCATAACATAATAAAGTTGCTCTCGGAAGTTACATATCAAGTATCAATCATTAACATACACATTTTAAAAACTGACTGGAACTTATCAATAAAGATAGATTCAAAAAATAACCGTTAAGTACAAAGCAAATATATACTCAAAATAATTGAAATATGAAGACTTAATTTTCTTTTATTCTTTTTTGACAGGTTTTAATTATAAAATTTAACTGTTGTAGTTGTTGTTATGTGCCATTGAGTCAGTGCTGACTCATAGTGACCCTGTATAGGGTTTCTGAGGAGTGGCTGGTGAGCTTGAACCGCTGCCCTTTCACTTCAAAGCAACCTTGTAGTCCAGCGCATTAACTCACAGTGCCATACCAGAACTCCAAAGTTTAAGTGAAATAAGTATAATGCTAAATTTACTTATTTCTCTCAAAACTTTACTTTTCACATAGGATTCCAGGCTGACTCTAGTTTTCAACAAATCTTTAAAATACAACTGTCAGACATTTCCCTTTTTACAAATAAATTCTGACATAAAAAATTTGAAAGTATCAATAAAGGCATTTAAATCAGGCTAAACAGAAGACAATCTTTCATTGCTTTAAAGTAATGTTTTAGAGGGATACTTTAGAGTACTAAATGAAACAGAAAATACAACATTCAATTTTTTAAATTATTTTATTTTTCTGAGATATACCTGCTAGGAAACCCTACACAGGGTCAGAATTGAGTCGACGGTGCTTAACGACAACAACAATTTGCTGATACCCTTTAAGATATATTTTGCTCAGTACTTAAAACATACATTTATGAAATTCAAAATTAAAATGAAAGAATTTGTTAACATTTTTGTTATTCTGTCACTAATTATAGCTCTGCTGTAATTTACTACCATCCACATAACATTCACCTGTTTCAGTAAGTATAAAACACATACGTTTTACCCTTGACTCATTTGTTCAGTGAATGTGAACATGCCAAAACGAGAACCCACAGTTCATGCATTTTAACCCAAATGTATAGACAAAAAGTCACACAAACAATAAATGTCAGCAGGAAAGATAAAGCTTATTTTATAATCATCATGTTTTCATTGCTGCATTCTTTAAAAAACAAAACAGTAATACTATGTCATAAGCTGTCTAAATTTGATGTAAGAACAAACAAGAACCTGAAATTAATCAATAGTTTCATTAAAACCCAGCAAGATAAAGGTTACCTTTGTTACTGCCTGCTGTAACTTGTACAGTGAATTCACTACTGCCACATTTCTTCTTTGCCCTTCCGTAAGAGGGCCAATCACCTGACTTGCATCTCCTTGTGTGGAAAGCTATAAAAATTCAACACAAAAAGAAATGACTAATTTCAACAAGATGGCTAAGTCCATTCAATAGGAGCACTGTACCATTATTTATAATATTCTAAAGGTGAAAACAATCCAAATGTCTGTTATCAATAGATAACAATCCAAAAGTATCAATAGATAAATGGATAAACACACTGTAGTATAAATATACAATGGAATACTATTTAGCCATAAAGAGAAATCAAGTTTTGATACATGATATAACATGGATGAACCTTGAAAACATTGTAAATGAAATAAATCAGTCACAAATGAAAAAGAATTGCATGACCTCACTATTATGAAGCATCTAAATAGGTAAATGCATAGAGACAAATATTTATTAATAGTTAGCAGGAAATGAGGGGAAAGAGAATGAGGAGTGAGGGGGTACTGAAATTCTGATTAGGGTGGTGAAAACGTTTTGTGAATAGACAATGATGACTAGTATCACAACACTGTGAATGTAATTAATGTCACTAAACTATATGCACTTTAAAATAATTAAAATAGCAAATGTTATGTCATAAACACTGTATCACAATAAAAACTTTATACAGAAATTACTAAAACAATGGTTCATACACACACACACACATTTCTTTAAATGGGGAAGATTGTGCTCCTCTGACAAAAAGAATATTAATTGGAAATATTTAGGTGTAGTTACAGTTTTGATCTTTAGGCAATGCCAGGAACCCACATAGACTTAACACCGTGGATGTGGAAGTCAAATTCGTCTTGCACAGGAAGACTATCGCTCTTGATACTTCATAGCTGAAGAAGCTGGTGAGGCCCCCTGCCCAGTGTGTGCTATAATTTTGATACATTATTACAGTATTCTGAGGGAACACTTCCTGGGAATTGCCAGTAGGCTTTTCTTTATTCAAAAACTCTGAATTAACAAGGAAAAAAGAAAGGAAAGGAGGGGAGAAGGTATGGAGAGGAAAAGGAGAAAGAAATCTAAACCCCAAGTTTATTTATTTGAGAGAAAGCATGGATGATCAGTAAAAGTAATATTAAAGACTTGATACTCCTGAACTTTTATTTACTTCTCATTGCATTAGTTTTAGGAAAGAGGACACAACAAGCTTCAATTAATCTATAAAAGTTACAGTTGGAATTTGAGGGGGAAAAAATCCATATGCCAACCATTCTCAAATTGATCAGATTTTTATCTAATTCTCTACAGTATTCAATATGTAAAGATAAATTAATTGTGTTCGAGATACATGATGCAAGTAACTCTAAATTTGGATCCAGATCTCAAAAGTAAGAAAGACATGCCTTTTAGAAGAGCAGAAAGCAACATTTTCCTTTATTATAGGAGGCAAATCAAATGAGAGAAGTACTATTCTTTCATTTCTTTTTTCCTTTTACAAAAACAAACATAAACAACTTAAAAAAACAAAACAAAACTTTTCAATGTGAATTGAGTGAAGGTTTACAGAACAAATCACCAGTCCCACATTTCAGCAAATTACACACTTTGTGATTGCAATCCACTCCATTACCATCAGTTAATAGTATTTACCTCTATTCACTTTATTTCCCCTTCTTCCCAACCCTCACCTGCCCTGTAACCATCATAGAAGAATTTTGATGCTTTTGAGTTGTGGTGTTGGAGAAGAATATTGAAAGTACCATGGGCTGCCAAAAGAACCAACAGATCTGTATTGGAAGAAGTGCCGCCAGAGTGCTCCTTGGAGGCCAGGATGGCCAAACTTCATCTCTTATACTTCGGACATATTGTCAGGAGGGACCAGTCATTGGAGATGAGTATCATGTTTGATAAGGTGGAGGGTCAGAGAAAAAGAGGAAAACTCCCAGCGAGGTGGATTGGCAAAGTGGCAGCATCAATGTGCTCAAGCATGGCAACAATTGTGAGGTTGGCCCAGGACCAGGAAGTGCATAGGGTCGCTATGGGTTGGTAATAACTCAATGGCACCTAACAACAACATATATATACATATATACCAAGTAGAGGAATTGCTGGGTTATACAGTCCTGGTGTGGCGCTGTGGGTTAATGCCCTGGATTGCAAAGTCGGTTTGAACCACAAGGTTGGTGGTTCAAGCTCATCAGCTGCTCCTTGGAAACCCTATATAGGTTCTCTATGGGTCAGAACCGACTCAAAGGCACACAACAACAACAGTATTTCTGTTTCCAATTTTTTAAGAAAGTGCCATACCATTTTCCACAGTGGTTGTACCATTTTACAGTTCCACCAGCACTATAGGAGGATTTCATTCTCTCTACACCCTCAGCAGCAGTTATTTGAACTTTGTCATTTGTGTTGGAGTAAGAAGATATCTCATTGTTTTTCTGATTTGCATCTCTCTAACAGCTAGTGATTGTGAGCATTTATTCATATGTTTGTTGACTGTCTGAATGTCTTCTTTGGTAAAGTGTTTGTTCATATCCTTTGCCCATTTTTTCATTGTGTTATCTGTTTTCCTGTTGAGGGACTGAAGTGTCCTATACATTTGGGAGTGTAGTCCTTTGTCTGCTATGTCATTGTTGCCAAACACTTTCTCCCAGTCTGTGGGTTCTCTTTTTACTCTTTTGGTGAAATCGTTTGATGCACATAAATGTCTAATTTTTAGGAGATTCCAGTCATCTATTTTGTTTTCTGTTTGTGTGTTTCCAGTTCTGTCTGATAGTGTATTTATGCCATATATCAGAGCTCCTAAGTTAGTCTCTATATTTTCCATTAATGATCTGTATAGTTCTAGGTTTACATTTAGGTATTTAATCCAATTTGAGGTCATTTTTTTCATATCATATGAGATATGGGTCTTGTTTCATTTTTCTGCAAATGGGTTTCCAATTTTGCCAGCACCATTTGCCCATTTGTTGAAGAAACTATCTATTCCTCATTTAATGCATTTTGGTCGTTGTTGTTGCTAAGTGCCATCGAATTGGTAATGACTCATAGTGACCTTATGCACAACAGAACAAAACACTGCCCGGCCCCAGGCCAACCTCACAGTTGTTGCCACACTTGAGCCCACTGATGCTGTCATTGTGCCAATCCATCTCACTGAGGGTCTTCCTCGTTTTCTCTGACCCTCCACCTTATCAAACATGATGTCTTTCTCCAGGGACTGGTCCCTCCTGACAATATGTCTGAAGT
>NW_006408550.1:572380-580225 GCF_000296735.1 Chrysochloris asiatica
AACCTCTGGAAGTTCTCTGTCAATGTACGCTTGCAGCAGTTTCTGTATTATTTTAGCAAAACTTTACTTGCATGGGATATCAAAGATATTGTCTGATGATTTCTGCATTCCATCAGGTCACCTCTCTTTGGAATGGGCACAAATGCAGATCTCTTCCAATCAGTTGGCCAGATAGTTGTCTTCCAAATTTCTTGGCATAGATGAGTGAATGCCTTCAGTGCCACATTACTTTCTTGAAAGATTTCAATTTTTATTCCATCAATTCCTGGTGCCTTGTTCTTTGCCAATCCCATCAATGCACTTTGGACCTCTTTCTTCAGTATCATTGGCTCTTGATCATATGCTACTTCTTGAAATGCCTGAACATCAACCATTTCCTTTTGGTATAGTGACTTTGTATTCCTTTTATCTTCTTTCAATGCTTTCTGCATCATTCAATAATTTGACCAGAGAATCATTCAATAACAAAAGTTGAGGCTTGAATTTTTTCTTCAGTTCCCCCAGCTTGAGAAAAGCTGAGTGTGTTTTTCCCTTTTGGTTTTCTGTCTGCAGATCTTTGCACATTTTGTTGTAATATTTAACTTTGTCTTCCTGAGCTGACCTTTGAAATTTTCTTTTCAGCTCTTGTAATTCTTTTTTCTTCCATTTGCTTTAGCATCTCTACGTTGGAGAGTAAGTTTCAGTATCTCTTCTGACATCCATTTTGATCTTTTCCTACTTGTCTTCTTAATGACTTTTTGCTTTCTTCCTGTATGATGTTCTTGATGTCATCCCACAACTCTTCTGGTCTTTGGTCTTTAGTGTTTAATGTATTAAATCTGTTCTTCAGATGATCTCTAAATTCAGGTGGGATGTATTCAAGGTTATATTTTGGCTCTCATGGACTTGTTTTCATTTTCTTCAGCTTCAGTTTGAATTTGCATATGAGTAATTGATAGTCTGTTCCACAATCTGCCCCTTGCCTTGTTTTGGCTGACGATACGGAGCTTTTCCATCATCTCTTTCTGCAGATGTAGTCAAATTGGTTTCTGTGTATTCCATCTGGTGAGGCCCACGTGTATAATCATCTCTTATTCTGCCTAAAGAAAGTATTTAAAATGAACAAATAATTGATTTTGCAGAATTCTATCATACGATCTCCAGCATCACTTCTATCACCAAGGCCATATTTTCCAACTACTGATCCTTCCTCTTTGTTCCCAAACTTTGCATTCCAATAGCCGGTAATGATCAATACATCTTGATTGCATGTTTGATCAATTTCAGATTGAAGAAGTTGGTAGAATTCTTCTATTTCATCTTCACTGGCTTCAGTGGTTGGTGCAGAAATTTAAATAATAGTAAATTTGAATAATAGTGGTGTTAACTGGTCTTCCCTGTTGTTGATGTTAAGTACCATGGAATCGGTTCTGACTCATAATGACCCTGCACAGGGTTTCCGAGGCTGCAAATCTTTATGGGAGCAGAAAGCCTTATCGTTCTCCCATGGAACAGCTGGTAGTTTCGAACCGCCAACCTTGGGGTTAGCAGCCCAATTCGTAACCAGTATGCTACCAGAGCTCTTCCCTGTAGGTGCATGGATATTATCCTTTCACAGACAGCATTGTACTACATGACTGATCTGGGTATGTTCTTTTTGACAATGAATGCAACACCATTCCTCTTCAATTTGTCATTCCCAGCATAATAAGAGGTTTTAAGATCCAAAATGGCCAATACCAGTCCATTTCAGCTCACTAATGCCTAAGATATCAATGTTTATGCGTTCCATTTCATTTTTGACAATTTCTAATTTTCCTAGATTCATACTTCATACATTCCATATTCTGATTATTAATGGATGTTTACAGCTGTTTCTCTTCATTTTGAGTTGTGTCCCATCAGCAAATGAAGGTCCCTTGGGCTTTACTACCACGGGCTTTACTCCATTCACATCATCACGGTCAACTCTATTTTGAGGAGGCAGCTCTTCCCCAGTCTCATTTTGACTACCTTCCAACCTGAGGGGTTCATAATCCGGCACTATATCTGACAGTGTTTCTCTGCTATTCATAAGGTTTTCAGTAACTAAATATCTGGAAGTAGTTCGTCACTCCTTCTTCCTAATCTGTCATAGTCTGGAAGCTCATCTGAAACCTGTCCATCATGGGTGACCCTGCTGGTATTTAAAATACCCGTGGCACAGCAACTCACAAGCCACCACAGTATGACAAACTGACAGACAAGTGGTGGATTTTTGGTCATAGGTGGATGGATATCCTCCTGGGTTCTCAATTTTGTTCCCCTGATGGAGGTGTTTTTCACTGTACCAGTACCAGGCTGTTTTGACCACTATGGCTGTGTAGTAAGTTTTGAGATCAGGAAGTGCGAGGCCTCCTACTTTGCTCTTCCTTTTTTAATTCTGTGATTATCTCAGGTCTCTTTCCTTTCCATATAAAGTTAGTGAATACTTTTTCCATCTCTTTCAATAATGATGTTGGCATCTGGATTGGGATGTATTATGGCCATAGATTTCTTTGGTAGTGCTGACATTTTCACGATGTTAAGTGTTCCTATCCACGAGCAGGGTATATTCCTCCATTTCTGCAGGTCTGTTTTGATTTCTTATAGTAACATTTTTTACTTTTCCTTGTAAATAACTTAAAAAATTAAACCTGATTCCCACTTTATCAATTTTTGATTACTTGTGGTACAGAGAAAAAAACATGAAAATTGCTATGAAGACAATGGGAACTTGGTTAAAGTTAAACTCATGGTGGTAGTGGTAGCTGGTGGTGGTGGTTAGGTGCCATGGACTTGGTTCTAACTCATTGTGACCCTGAGGGTTTCTGAGGCTGTAAATCTTTACAGGAGCAGAAAAGTCTCATCTTTCTCCCATGGACCAGCTGGTAGTTTCAAACTTCTGACCTTGAGGTTAGCAGCCCGATTCATAACTACTAAACTAACTTAATCCATAATGTGGTGAAACAATGCAAATAGAAGCTTTGTGTTCCCATGACAAAGCAGGTGATGGGCTCTTTACCACAAGTCCCCAGGATAAGCCACTTTGGAAATTAAAGTCACTATGGTCAGTGAAATCAGGGGCTCTAGCAGACTCTAGAGCCCCTATTCTGGGTAGGGGGTGGAGTCAGATGCTCAAAATTATATCTATCTATAATGGGTATTTATAACTTTTAAGCTGTGTTGTTAAGTAGGTTTCATGTCATAGTGACCCGGTATAGGTTTTCTAAGGAATGGCTGTTGCATTTGAGCCACCAACCTTGTAATTAGCAGTCCAGTGCTATCTTACAGCGCCACACCAGAACTCCTCTAGTGGTATGATTGAAAAAATTCAATCTCTTGTATTTGTCTTGAGATTCTTTCCAAAGCATTTTGAAGAACAAAAGAATAAAAAAGGGAAAGTGTTTTTCTAGTTTCAATTTATTTTAAGTATCTGAATTTAATGAGCAGACAGGCTGTGGCTAGGACAAGGCAGAATTCATGTGAGTACTAAGGACTCAACACATCTGGAAGTTTAAGGTATAAGAAGGCCCTCTTTGCACCCACTAGGATGCAAAGGTCAGAAAAACATGTAATAACGAATGTTGGTCAGTAAGCAGAGTAACTGGAACCTTCTTACACTGCTGGTGGAAATGTCAAATGGTGTAGTGATGTTGGAAAACAATCTGGCCGCTCCACACAGGTTAAACAAGAAGTTGCCTTTGTTGTTGCTGTTGTTCTTAAATACCATTGAGTTACTTCCAAACCATAATGACCCTTACAGTGTTTCTGAGGAGTGGCTGGTGAGTTTGAACCATTGACCTCGTGGTAAGCAGTCCTGCAGGACACCATATAACAGCAATTCCACACCTAGTAACATACATAAGAAAAATGAAAACACATGTCCACACAAAGGCTTGGACATGAGTACTCATAACAATAGTATGCAAAATGGCCAAAATATGGAAGGAACTCAAAAGTCCATGAACAGATGAATGAACACAATGGAGTATAGCCCCACAACGGACTATTACTTAACAATAAAGAGGAATGAAATATTGATACAGGCTACAATATGGATGAAACTTTGTAAATATTAAGCGAAATGAAGAAAATCAGAAATAAAGGGTCACACTTTATAAGAGTCTATTTTTAAGAAATGTCCAGTATAGCAAAACATCCTAGAAAAGCAAGTAGATTGGTGATTTTTAGTGATGGGGACGTTTATGTATGTGTGTGTGCATAACTGCTAATGGGAGCAATGTTTCTTTGGGTGGTGTAGTGTTCAAAAGCTGATACACTTTAAGTAGGTAAACTGTATGGGAATGTACATTTATATTTCAACAAATCTGTAAAAAAAAAAAAAAAAAGGTATAGAGAAGAGAATCTTCAGACTTAAAGGGTTAGCTGATAGATCCCGAGAGTATCTTAAAAAAGCTAGGGTTAAGAGCATGTGGATAAGCTTGAGAGAACTATATAGTAGTATAAAGGAAACATTGTTATGTAAGAACACTATTGATAGGAAAATAATAAAAAATGAAATATCACAATAGCACTATAGCAAACAAGAAACAAAATGAAAGTTTCCAAGCGAAAATATCACACTAGTAAAACTGGACACTTAACTAATCTGCCATTTCTCCTAGTTCTGCTATATAGAATAAAATCAGTCCAACCTACATAGATCGTCCTGTGTCTTTTCAATGCCACTACCATTATAATCAGTTTGGGAAATTATTTTAAACTTATAAAAGTTACAAAAATAAAAATAGTACAAGGAAGACTCATATGTCCTTTATTCAGATTTCCTGACTGTTAACATCTTATCCTATTTGTTTTATTTCTCTCTCTCTGAAACACACACATATACGTATACTCAGACATATATACGTATGATGGTGGTAGTGTGCCATGGACTTGGTTCTGACTCATAGCAACCCTGTTTAGGGTTTCTGAGGCTGAAAATCTTTACGGGAGCAGAAAGCCTCATCTTTCTCCACAGAAGGGCTTGTAGTTTCGAACTGCTGACCTTGAGGTTAGCAGCCCAATTGGTAACCACTACATTACCAGAAATCCTTTATATATGCATATGCATTTTGTCTTCAGTCTCTTCATGGTAAAGATCAGCAATAATCCAATCACTAAAATGTGGGGATTGGACTGAGCCAGTTCTTACATTCTTCCTTACTCCTTCATCCTTGTCAGCTCTCTCTAGCCCTAGACACCCAGCACTCACAAGTTAAAAAGTCACTGTTCGAGAAAGGAATAGCCAGAAATATCACCATAGAAAGCTTATAAGTCCATCTTCTACCTATAACTGATTGGAATACCTAAAATGGGGCTACAATACACCCAGTGAAGGAGGCTTCCTGTGGAGCCTCTGCATTACAGAAGATCATAGATGGAATCCTGAACCCCATCCAGAATCTTCTGAGGTGGGAAACTTCCACTTGAAAGGACAAGCAGAACAGCCTAGAGCAGCTAGAAGAACAGAAGATACTTCTTGAAAGAGACCAACAAGAAAAATACAAAATAACAAGAGCAGTCCGACTGACTACTACAAGCACAAGCAAGTTGCTTGCCCAGGAGACATCAAGGCAAGTGGTTGGGTCCCCTGAGGGCAAACCCCCTTCCAAGACTAAAACTCAATGGGAATACACGAGCAGACACGTGCACAATTTTGTGAGTGGTGAGCGTGCTGGTCACCCATATGGGGAAGTGAGGGAAAAACAGCAATGAAGCTGTGAGCTAAGTCCAACCATGTTCAATACACTTCTGTGAACCTGGGTGGAGACCTGGTTGGCCAGCAGTTTGACAAGACCTGGGGACTCTTAGGCCTGAGTCAGTGACATAGCCACAGAGGACTAGAGTGGAGAATGAAGCAACCAGCTGATAAGAAGAGAGGGCATATGCACAAGAACACCCACACTTGCAGCTAATACCCACTTGACCATTGGCTTCAATGGCTGCATGATCAGAGCTTAACTAGAAGAAGAAAGAAGAGGAAAAAAAGAGTAATCTGATACAATTTGATGAACTTGACCTACACTTCTGGAAACAGTAGCCCAAAAGAGGGAATAAATCTTTACAGCGAGGATCATTCTCACCCCCTCGGTACACAGGGTAGACAGGGATGGGCAACTTGGACATTGGCAACCCAACATGGGTGGGTGGAGGCTACAAAGGCAAGAAGTGACTGGCTTACAAGCTTTCAAGAGGGAGCCTAAAACCCCCTTCCAAGACTAACACTCAATACGAATAAACAAGCAGACATGTGCTCTGACTGGTGACCACGTTGGTCACCGATAAGGGGAAGTAAGGGAAAAACATCAATGAAGCTGCGAGCTAAGTCCCACCACGTTCAATACACTTCTGTGAACCTGGGTGGAGAGCTGGCTGGCCAGCAGTTTGGCAAGACCTGGGGACTCCTGGGCCCAGAGTCAATGACATAGTCACAGAGGACTAGAGTGGAGAATGAAGTGTCCAGCTGATAAGAAGAGAACACCCACACTTGCAGATAATACCCACTTGACCTGGCTTCAATGGCTGCATGATCAGAACTCAACTAGAAGAAGAAAGAAGAGGGAAAAAAGTAATCTGATACAATTTGATGAACTTGACCTACACCTATGGATGCAGTAGCTCAAAAGAGGGAACAAATCTTTACAGAGAGGATCATTCCCACCTACTCAATACACAGGGTAGACAGGGATGGGCAACTCAGACATTAGCTACCCAAAATGCGGAGCTACAAAGGCAAGAAGTGACTGACTGGCTTACAAGCTTTCAAGAGGGAACCTAGATCCAGAGGGTGTGGAGGAAGGTAGAATCTCCACTGAGTAGTATCCGATCTGTCTGGATGGGACTGATGAAAGGAGATGGGGATAGCACTCATGTGGTACAATAGTGAATAATTGCTATCAGGACTGACTGACTGTGAGGGTTGGAAATGTAAAGGTAGGTAGACGTTTTGTAGCAAAAGGAAGGAAGTGGTTAACTTTGTAAGCCAGGAGCGAAGGCCCCTGGGACCATCAAGGGAGAAGAGCGGAGTGTGGGACACTACCCAGAGAAACAGCGACACCAGAGATGGAGGCAGAGAGGATGACGTGGAGAGATGGAGTGGGTGGGGACTCTAGACCCAGAGAGGCTGAGGGACTGTGTGCTGACGACCAGGGGGCAGGCTTGTTAGTGTACCCTTTGGTTGTTTGATGATGCATGGAGGGGACTGTAACCATGGCAATGAAACTATATACGATAGGATGAATGTAAAGTTAATGTTCTCCCATATAAGCTATCATATAATTCATAATAAAACAGTTTAAAAAAACAAAACAAAACAAGAAGGGTTATCAACACCAACCTGGCCTTACCAGAGTGTGCGGTCAGCGGCATGCTTTGGCAGGTAAAGTGTAGTAATGTTCATTTTGACACAACATAGGTGGCACAGTGTGAGTTAAAAGTGCTTTCAAAGAGATTATAGATATCTCTACAACAGTATTTTCTACAAGGCACGTCTTAGAAAATTTGACTAAGACTTCTCTCACCCAATTTCTCTATCTGTAAGTCTCAGGAGGTCCTTTAAAAGTTTACTTTACAAGTTAGACACTGGCTACCTAAAATGAGGGGGCGATAAAGGCACAAAGTGACTGACTTACAAGTTTTCAAGAGGGAATTTGGTTTAAGAGTGTGTGTGGGAAGATAGAGTCCCCACTGAATAGTTTTCATCTTCTAGATAGGTCTGGTGAAAAGAGATGGGGATAAGATTCTTATAATTCAATAGTGAATAACTGTTATCATGGCTAATTGCAACTGTCATAATTGTAAAGATAGAAGTGTTGTAACAAAAACAGGAGACCAGTTAATCTT
>NW_006408550.1:581050-589785 GCF_000296735.1 Chrysochloris asiatica
GGCAGGCTTGCAGGGTATATACCTTTTGGTTGGTTGATGATACATGGAGGGGACTGTAATCATGGCAATGAAACGATATATGATAGGATGAATGTATAGCTAATGTTCTCCTATATAAACTATCGCATAATTCACAATAAAATTAAAAAAAAAAAAGTACTTGCAATGAACAAACAAAACAAAAAAAAGTCACCATTATTCCAACAGCAAAATAGGAAGAAGATGCCAGTACAATTATGGAGAATTCACACAATACCCCAACCTTCTCCCCTGCTGGCCACCAATTCAGAGCTTATTTCCTGCTCCCCTTTCAGGATGCCAGATGCAAACTAAGGAGTCAACACAAAACCTTACTTTCTGACCTGCTGGCTCCTACTGACTCTTTGAGTTTGATAATTTGTGAAAGTGACTCACAGAAATCATAGAAAATATACTATTCTTAGAGTCCTAATGTGGCGCTGTAGGATAAACACTGGACCACGAGGTCAACTTGAACCATAAGGTCGGCAGTTCAGACTCACCAGCTGCTCCTCAGAAACCCTATACAGGGTTGCTATGAGTTGGAACTGACTTGCTGACACTAAACAACAACATACTACACTTATAACAGAAGTCCTGGTGTGGTGCTGTGGGTTAATGCGCCAGACTGCAAAGCCATTTGAACTACAAGGTTGGTGGTTCAAGTTCACCAGCTGCTTCTCGGAAATCCTATACAGGGTCGCTATGGGTTGGAATCGTCTCAACAGCACTTAACAACAATACTTAAAACAAAAAATTTTTAAATTCTGAATTTGTATGATGTATTATGCCTCCTAAGTCTTGCCTCCCAGGTGAGTCTTTTCTGGACTGGCCGGTACAAATTCCTAGAAGTGGACTACAAGTCTCACATCAAGGCAAACCAATTGCTCCACAGATTATTTATCCATAACCAAAGACAAAGGACTCCTCATATGGTGCTATTGTATCAGCATTGGACTTTGAACTACAAGGTCAGCAGTTCAAACCCACTAGCTGCTTCTCAGAAACCCTATACAGAGTCGCTGTGAATCAGAACTAACTCAGCATCAGTTAACAACAAAAATAAATGTACCTTATTTAGGGTAAGATGAAGTCCTTTACCCCTCAGCCACATATATATGATCTATTATACAGATTTATTATTACCAAGACGGGTACCAATCAAACACAGTGTGACATATGAGAGGGTTTGTAACATGGTGCTTTCATGCCCCAAGGGACATGCTACCCTCCTAAGAGTTGATGTTCCAGGAAGTTCTGAGCCCTCTGTGTTCAGGGATTTTATCAGTCAGTCCAGCGTGACAGACTAAAGCATGCCTCCTGGGCCTTGTTGAGCCTTTCCTGGCCTGTTCAACATAAATTCTTAGGAGTGGCCTGGAAGTCCCAGAGCAAGGCAAACCAATTGTTGCAAGGATTATTTCACCAGAGCTAAAGAGAAAGCCCACCTTACTTACGGTAAAACTAGGTCCTTTACCCGACTATCATACATACATAGGGCCTTGTACATATTACAACCCACTGCTGTCTAGTTGATTCCAACTCACAGTGGGCCTATAAGCTTTAAAACAGAGTAGAACTGCGCCACAGGATTTCTAAGACTGTAAATCTTTGCAGGAGCACAGAGCCTCATCTTTCCCTTGTAGAGCAGCTGGTGGGTTTGAACCACTGACCTTGAGGTTAGCAACCCAATGCTTAACACCCTATGTCAACATTTCAGTGTGAGTTTCCTATGAATGATGTTGTTGTTGTTAAGTGCCATCGAGTTGGTTCCAGTTCATAATGACCCCATATAAGGTTTCCAAAGACCAGCTAGTGTGCTTGAACTGCCGCCCTTGTGGTTAACAGTTCAGTGCTTATCCTATAACACCACACCAAGATTCCTTCCTATGAATGTTGTTGCTGTTAAGTGCCATTGAGTCAGTTCTGACTCATAGAGACCCTATATAAGGTTTCCGAGGAGTCGCTGGTGGGTTTGAACCACTGACTTGTTGTTAGCAGTCCAGTGCTTATCCTACAGTGCCACATAAGAGATAAAAAACAAAAACAAGAAAACTCCCACTAGCACTTAGTCAATTCCAATACATAGTGACCCTAAAGTACAGAGCAGAACTGCTCCTTAGGGATTCCAAGACAAAAATTTTACAAGAGCAGACAGCCTTTCATCTTTCTCCTGTGGAACGCTGGTGGGATTGAACTGCTGACCTTGCACTTAACACTTAGCAGCCTAACACTTAATCCATGGAGCTACCATTCAAGAATAGAGATAAGTCTCCTACAAACACAGGTCAGTTATCAAGTTCACAAATTTCCACTGATACATTATCTGGAACATGATCTAATTGATTTTTGTGTAGAGCATGGGGTAAGTATTAAGATTTACTTGTCCCCATTAAATCATATTATAGAACCAACTGGTGTAAAGATTCCTTTCTACATTGGCTTATTTGTGGTTTTGCCCCAAATCAAAGGACCATAAAAGGATGGGTCTATTTCTCAGTGCTTTATTTTTGCCATTGATCTACTGTTAATCTTTACGATAATCTGTGTATCAATTTCAATTATCACGACACTGTCTTGATTACTATAGTCTTATACTGAAGTCAAGTAGAATAAGGCTTGTCGTTTGGCTCTTTTTTCTTTCAAGCTTGTTTTGGTTATTGTGTGTATGTATGTATATATATATATATATATATGGAGCTCTAGTAGCGTAGTGGTTACGAATCGGGCTGTGAACCGCAAGGTCAGCAGTTCGAAACTACCAGCGGTTCCGCGGGAGAAAGATGAGGCGTTCTACTCCCGTAAAGATTTATAGCCTCGGAAACCCTGTGCAGGGTCGCTATGAGTCGGAACCAACTCCACAGCACTTAACAACAACAACAACAACAACATATATATATATAGAGTGGTGGTTGTGTGTGTGTATCTCTCTCTCACTCTCTCTCATATACACACGTAATATATGACTATATAATTTATATATAGTCCTGGTGTGGCACTGTGGGCTAATGTGTCAGACTGCAAAGTCTTTGAACTACAAGGTTGGTGGTTCAAGCTCACCAGCTGCTCATTGGAAACCCTATAGAGGGTCGCTTTGGGTCAGAATCGACTCGATGGCACTTAACAATTTATATATATGTATATAAATTTTGGAATCAGACAAAAATAAGTCTGCTGGGATTCTGATTAGAACTATCCCGAGTTTATAAATAAATTAGAAGAAATGCCATCTTAACAATACCAAATCCTCCAATTCATGATATATCTTTCCTTTCATTCTCTTTAATTTCTTAGAAATGTTTTGCATTTTTAGTGTAGAAGTCTTGCAGGCTTTTTAAAAAAATTGACTCCAATATTTTTTACATTTTTATTCCATTGTAAATGGAAATTTAAAAAATGTTATTTTCCAGTTGATTTCCGCTAGTATATAAAAATACTATTAATTATTTATATATTCATTTGCACAATGACCTTTTATCTTGTAACCTGCTAAATTTGTTTATTAGTTCTGATACTTCTTTTGCATATTCCTTGGGATTTTTATATATAAAAAATTTTATCATCTGCAAAGACAGATGGCTTACCTTTTTCCTTTCAGATATTTATGGCTTTTTATTTTTCCTTGCCTAATTGCAATATCTAAAATCTTCAGAGCAGTAGTAAGTAGAAGTAGCAAGCGGATATCTTGCCTTGTTTCTGACCCAATGTTTGTTTGTTCCTCCTTTTTTACCTTCTTTTAGATTTAGTGAAATTTTTTTTAGAATTCTTTTTATTTAATCTATTGGCATTATAAATGTAACGCGTTTTACATTACATTTTTGGTGGTCACATTAGGGATTGGTTGGTGGTGGTTGTCTGCCATCGAACTGGTTCTGACTCACAGTGACCCTGTATAGTGTTTCTGAGGATGTAAATCTTTATGGGAGAGGAAAGTCTCCTCTTTTTCCTGGAGGGCAATTGGTAGATTTGAACTGCTGACCTGGAGTTTGGTTAGCAGCCCAGGTCACAATCCAGTATGCTACGAGGGCTCAGAAACCCAACTCTGACTGCAGAGCATTGAGAACTAGGAAGTTAGGAAGGTGGGAGCAATAAGAGAGCTAACATGATCAAATATGCATACTAATGAATGTTACACTATTGCAGTACAATCAGGAACAATGTCAGAAATCAAGAGTTGCATGAGTTTAGAAAATCATCTCTTATTCTTTCTTGTACATGTACATACACACCTCACAGAAAAAGAGAGATTAATCTTAAAGGTAAAAGAATCCTTAAATAATCATTAAAATGGTTCCTATGTGCAAATGACAAGACATATTAATCTTTTTTTCAGTTTAAGTACAGGCTAATTGACCACTATATGAACAAAATGTCTTCTTTAGTGACTTTAATTATGTATACCTATTCACCAAGACAACCTGTAAATTCAGTGAATAAGAAACAAATACTGAGACAGAATTCTGAAACAGGGATGAAAACTGTTTTGCCATGATGATGAATTTGTAGATGAAATGACTGAGACCTCCTTGTACATGACCGTTGAGCGGGCTAGCGGTGGAACCTCTGATAATTCAAGGGCTGACTTGGGTGGTAGCTTTCAGCTTTAATTAAAGGAATTTACTGCAAACGAAGGCTCAAAAGAAGGTGTAATAGGAACAAAAAAATGGATTAGTTGTGCCTTATAGAAGGGTAAGTTACTTTCTGGGAGCACAGTAGAGCCATACAGTAAGTAATGGACTTCAAATCAGAAGGTTGGAGGTTCTAGCCTACCAGTTGCTCAGCAGGCAAAACACGAGGCTTTCTGCTCCCATGAAGATTTAAGGCCTTGGAAACCCTATACAGGTTCACTATGAGTTGGAACGGACCAGAGAGCAGTTAACAACAACAACAACAACAACAACAACAACATGAAGTTACTTTCCAGAAACAACAACAACAACAACATGAAGTTACTTTCCAGAAATTACTTTCCATTTCCAGAAACTATGGAAATACCACCAGTGCTCTATTTAGCTATAATTTCCATTATTGTTAAGTAGATGTCAAAATTACAAGATAACTCCTTTTTGGTAGATTTGTTCATAATTCTAAGGATTTCTTTGCAAGAACACATAAAATAAATGAGAAAAAGTCTGAATTTGAATTTCATAGATTCAGGGAACAGAACAATGTGAAATGCATACTAATCTACAATGTTTTCTTGAATAAAACGAGTTGAAGCATATTTACACTCAAATCAGATTGTGTGTCTGTGAAGACACACACTCTGTTTGTCTGAAGCGTCAGCGTTCAGCATTCTATGTTTGGGTCTGCCATAATGACTATAATTGTCTGGGAAGTCTTGAGGAGGTAGTTCTAAATAATATCAGTCCAATGTATCCTGATTTGCCCTCTTCACAACAATATCCCATTTTGACAGTGTATTTGTCAATTTCTCTATGTAATTCTATCCATGTTTACTTTATTAGTTTGAAACTGTATTGTAAGGTGTACCATAATTCTTATGTCTTCCTAGTAAATTGCTCCTGTACTCACGATGTGACCGTTCTAGTCCCTATTAATGCCTTCCATCTTAAAATAGATTTTGTCTGAGGTTGATGTAGTTATATCCATTTTCTTCTAATGAGCATTTGCTTGAAATACTGTCATCATTTTCATGTCCCTTTTTTTAGGTGTGTCATGTAGTTGTTGACTCTATTCAAATAGAGATTTGCCACTGACCAATTTACTCTATTTACACTTATTACGATCAGTGATATTTGGGGAATTAGTTTATTATCTCACTATGCAGTTTCTATATAACATGATTTTGGGGATTTATCTCTTTTCCCTTCAATTTATTTATAAGTTATATATTCTATTTCCATCCTTTTGTAATAAAAACTTAAATTGTTAAAATTCATCCTGATTTAAGTGAGTATAATCTATGACTTTACAATTCTAAACAATAAAAGCAATTTATAACATTTTAACATTGGTCACCCTTTTGTCAAGTTACATCTATGGAGTATTATGGTTTAACCTTCTTTCTTCTTTTTTGCGACACTTAAGGTGTTGTTAAATGCTGTCGAATCAGTTCCAAACTATAGCTACGCTGTATAGGGTTTTTGAGGAGCAACTGGTGAATTTGAACCCGTTGACCTTGCGGTCCAATGCATTAGCTCATAGTACCACACGAAGACTCCAATGAAGGTGTAGACTCACCAATATGTTTATCAATATTTCCCTTATTCATTACATCTTGTATTCCAATCCTTCCTTATTAGTTAAATTTACTCCTCAGTTCAAGTATTAAATGCCTTCCCTCTCAAACACTTTACTATAGTCTGGAAGGGCCAGTATGATGTAAGGTTAAGTTTCCTATTAGATTGGGTCAGAAGGAATTCTGGTTAACTAAGAGTTTGCAGTGCCTGCTATGGCACTGTAGGATAATCTCTGGACTACAAGGTTAGTTTAAACCAGAAGGTCAGCAGTTCAAACTCACCAGCTGCTCCTTGGAAACCCTATACAGGGTGGCTATGAGTTGGAACTGACTCAATGGCACTTAACAACAAGAACTTGTAGGCAATCAATATTCAAGAATCCAGGCATAATAGCAAGTTTGAAGAAGCAGAATCCTTAGAACTACATGATCTAGGTTTGAAGGTGCTACTTTATACTGGAATATAGTCCAATACAAGAAAACAAATTGCTTCAACGGTTGTCAGACTTCTGTTAGCTCTTGTAACAATAGTTAAAGCTTTGTGTCTACTTGACTGGACCAGGATTCTCAGTGGTTTGGCAGCTGAGATGTAGTTATCTCCATAATGAGATTTAACACAGTGTATAAGGAGCTCTGGTAGCGTAGTGGCTACGAATTGGGCTGCGAACCTTAAGGTCAGCAGTTCGAAACTACCAGCCGCTCCGCGGGAGAAAGATGAGGCTTTCTACTCCAGTAAAGATTTACACCCTCGGAAACCCTGTACAGGGTCGCTATGGGTCGGAACCGACTCGATGGCACTTAACAACAACAACAACAAATGAACTCTATGATGATCAACTCTGAGCTTTCAACATATTAGACACTCAGGCAAAGTCTGTTTGCTTTCTGCTGGGTCTGGATCTTGCATCTGGCTCATCATGTGACCTCCGGTTCTTTGGACTTGAGCCAGTAGCCTGCTCTATTACCTGCCGATCCTGGAAGCCATCAGCTGCCTGCCTGCTAATCTCGGTTCATCTAACCCTAGCTTGGGACTCTCCCACTTCTACAATTGTGAGCCATTTCCTTGATATAACTTTTTCTTTCTATATACACTTCTCTAGAGAACCCAGCCTAAGATAGCTCTTAAGCAACTTGTATCTGCCTCTTAAGCCACATCCCTTTGGGTATTAATGAAATATTTTCTTTATTTAAAAACAAATAAATAAATAAACATGCAATGGGAAAAATGGAAACATAACTGAAAAAAAAAAAAAAGTTTTCTCTTAATAGCCTTAGCTTCATTTCCCACAGAGATACACTACTAGCAATTTCTTGTAATTTTCCAGAAAAAAAATTAAAAAGAGAAAAAGCATAAAGTAAAATTTATTTATGTATCTATTTTACTTACTGGTAATAACCCAATGCCACGGAGTTGATTCCAACTCACAGTGACCCGACAGGACAGAGCAGATCTGTTCCCTGGACTTTCACAGGCTGTACCCTTTATGGAAGGAGACTGCTGCATTTTCTCCTGTAGCACCTGGTGGGTTCGAACTGCTAACATTCTGGTTAGCAGCCGAGCACTTTTAACCACTGCATAGAACTACTATTTTCACAGAGACTTTTCCAAATTAGCGTGTACAAATCTTTATCATGACACAATTTCCCTTCCTAATTTGTAACCTAGCTCCCAAACAACTCTCAATATTTTCTTGAAGATACATTTTCTATAAATGCAAGAGAGAGAAAAGGTAGGGGATCTGAACTTCCTAGAGCTAAGTATTTGTTGTCATTATTGCAAATCTTTGAAAAATACTAAAGTGATTATAGTGACTAACTAATTTGAGCCCTTGGTATAGATAGTGTTCACATATGTTTTGAATGAACAAAAGTGATTATGAGAAGTCTGGACACCCAGAAAGCAAGTTCTCTCTCTCAGATATACACACCCCATCTTGATTTTCTCTAAATTCCCAAAACTTACAGTGTATTATATTTAATTTTGGAGGGTTTATTTTAGGAAGTTGATGGATGTTTGTGAAGAAATGCCTATTTGGTGAACTAAGGAAATAAATAAAAGGCATTTCCACATTTAAACTTCTGATCTGTGGGCAGTTTCCATTTTCTTTGTCTAAAAATAGCTTATTAAACCTTACAGTCTCACTAGTCATGTTCCAGGATTTTGTTGTTAGGTGCCATCGAGTCGGTACCGACCCATAGTGAACTTATGCACAGCAGAATGAAACACTGCCCGATCCTGGGCCAGCCTCACTACTGTTGCCAACCTCAATGCTGCCATTTGGCCAATCCATCTCGTTGGGGGTCTTCCTCTTTTTCTCTGACCCTCCACCCTGCCAAACAGGAGATCCTTCTCCAGCGACTGGTCCTTCCTGACAATATGTCCAAAGTATGAGAGACCAAGTTTGGCCATCTTGGCGTCCAAGAAGCACTCTGGCTACACTTCTTCCAAAATGGATCTATTGGTTCTTTTGGCAGCCACGGCACTTTCAGTATTCTCCTCCAACACCATAACTCAAAA
>NW_006408550.1:590633-621287 GCF_000296735.1 Chrysochloris asiatica
TGGTATTTAAAATACTTGTGGAATAGCTTCCAGAATCACAGCAAACATGCAAGTCCCCACAGTATGACAAGCTGACAGATGAGTGGTAGGATGAAGTTGGTACAATTCTTCAATTTCATCATCACTGACTTTTGTGGTTGGTGCGTACATCTGAATAATAGTGGTATTAACTGGTCTTCTTTATAGGTTCTTTTTGACTGTAAGTCAGATGCTATTCATCTTTAATTTGTCTTTCCCAGCATAGTGAACCATGATTGTCTTTCTCAAAATGGCCAGTAGCCGTCCATTTCAGCACACTAATGTATTTAATATTGATCTTTATGTGTTCCATTTCATTTTTAACAACATCCAGTTTTCCTAGATTCGTATTTTGTACATTCTTCATTCTGATTAATAACGGATGTCAGCAGCTGTTTCTTCTCATTTTGAGCTGCACTTCATCAGCAAATAAAAATCCCAAAAGCTTTGCTCCATTCATGTCATTATGTTACCATAATAACTCAACTTTGAGGAGGCAGCTTTTTCCAGACGTGTTTTTACCTGACAGACTCACCTTCTGGCATTATATCTGACGGGGTTCTGCTGTTATTTTTAAGACTTTAAGTGGTTAACCATTCAGAATTGGTATGCGTCTTCTGAATGCTTAGTCACTTAGGCTATCTTAGTCTGGAAGCTCCACTGAAACCTGTCCAACATGTGTAACGCTGCTGGTATTTCAGATACTGGTAGCACAGCTGCCAGAATCATAGCAACACAAAAGCTGCCACAGTACGAAAAACTGACAGATGACTGGCAGGTCTTCAGTAGAGCCTCCTGATTTTAGACAAATCTGGCAACTCTGTCTCTACTTACCTGGGCACCAAAAAAAAAAAAAAAAAAAAAGCCAGGTTACATGGAATTTATTATAACTCATGTTGCATGACTTCATGTAATTCAGAATAGAACTATGCCCAACAGGGATTTCAATGGCTGAGACCCTTTTAAAGTAGATTGCAAGGCCTTCCTTCCCCAGGTTTCTTCTGCATGCATTAGAATTGTTACCAATCTTTCCATTATTAGCCAAGTGCCTAACTGTTTATGCCACTAAGGACCCCCACTGATCTGGTACAACCTCCATAAAATCAAGTTCTTACAAGTCTGAAAATCAAGTCAGAAAGACAGGGTAGCTGACCAGCAAAAGAATCGAGGTATAGAGAAGCAGAAGGCTGTCCAAAGGACTAAGAGGGTTGGTAACCCAAAAGGTTAGGTGTATTTATAATATATCTAAAGTACATTTGGCTCAAGAGATCCCATGGATACACTGCACTTTGTATAAAAACTCTCCCATGTGATTTAATTTTTTAAATCTCTTATTTGAATGTTTATAACAGAGGTTATTAGCATATGGTATTATATATAGTAGTATTCATGCAGATGACATTTAAATCTCTGTTAAATAATCCTCTTATATCTAAAAACAATTGAGCTCATGCACAATTCACCATGTAAATATCACACACGCAGGTTTTATCCAATTATAGGAATGTCAACTTTCCAAATTACTTATGAAGTTATACAAAGAATAAAGTGTATATTTACAAAGTTTAAAAAAAGCCATAGTGTTATCTATAATTGCTGACCTCATCCAAGCTACTGACCTGCAGTGAAGCCGAAACCTCCCTTTAAATGTCATTCCTATTATTGTTTCAAATGGTCAACAACCTAATTAAATGCCAATCTATTTTCTCACAGTTCATAACATTTGACATTTACACTAAGATTCAGATGCCATTTCCTGAGACCATAAATAATAGTTATTATTGCAAAATGCTACAATAATTCACTTTTTAAAAGGAATACTTATTCACAAAAATGTCAATGAACTTACAAAAGTAACATACAAAGGGACCACAACACTTCTCTTAGGGGTTAATATTTTCATTTCCTTTTACCATATAGAGGACAAGGGAAGCAGTATTCAAACTTGTCATAACAAGGGTAAGTAACAGTTTCTTCTAAAAGTCACATTTCAAAACTATAAGTAATAACCAACACATAACCATTAAATAATTTATTATATTCAATTATACACTATTGTGATACATATGGAGTCCTGGTGTGGCACTGTGGGTTAATGCGCTGGACTGCAAAGTCAGATTGAACCACAAGTTTGGCAGTTCAAGCTTACCAGCTGCCCCTGGGAAACCCTATACAGTGTTTCAAAGTAACATACAACCCTATACAGTGTTGCTATGGGTCAGAACCGACTCGATGGCACTTAACAACAACAACAACAATCTATATCTATATCTATATACTTTCAAGTATTTTTAGCAGAAAATTCTACTTATTAAAAATTACTAATTTATTTACAGTGAGGATCAGTCCCACCCCCTCCATATATAGAATAGACAGGAATGAGCAACTTGGACATTGGCTACCCAAAATGGGGGTGCTACAAAGTTAATAAGTGACTGGCTTACAAGCTTTCAAGAGGGAGCCTAGATTCAGAGGGCGTGGAGGAAGGTAGAATCTCCACTGAACAGTATCCAATCTGTTTGGATGGAGCTAATGAAAAGAGGTAGGGATAGGTCCCTTGTGGTACAATAGTGAATAATTGTTGTCAGGATTGACTGCAAGGGCTGGAAATGTAAAGGTGGACATTTTGTAGCAAAAGGAGGGGAATGAATGACCATGCAGTCCAGGAGCGGAGGTCCCTGGAACCATCAAGGGAGAAGAGTGGAGTACCTAAGAGACCTTACCCAGAGAAGCAGTGATGCCAGAGATGGAGAGAGATGAAGACAAGGAGAGATGGAGCCACTGGGGACTCTAGACCCAGAGAGGGAGAGGGAGGGACTATGTACTGACAACTAGGGGGCAGGATTGCAGGGTATACCCTCTGGTTGGTTGATGATGCATGGAGGGGACTGTAACCATGGCAATGAAATGATATACGATAGCATGGAAGTAAAGCTAATGTTTTCCCATGTAAATCATCACATAATTCACAATAAAACATTTTTTTTTAATTACCAATTTAAAATTGCTGCCAAGATGCAAAGTGGTAGAATTTTTTTAATGAAAAAAGTCTAAAAACCACCAATCATCATTTTCACTGAATTAGACCTAAGAAGCTGGTATTCATAAGACATATACTACATTAAATACAAAGAGGGAGCTTCAAAAAGTTTGTAAAAAAATTGAATGAAAAGAAAACAGAATTTTCCTATGACTTTTTTATGCTCCTTTGTGTTAGAGAAAATAAATGGTTGCTTAGAACTCAGTCGTGAAAATTTAATGCTAAGCCCCTAATGTTCTAAATTACCCTACTACATCATCTAACTACCCATGAAGGCCACATGTGTTAAAGAATCTATGGTCCCAAAGCCAAAACCCAACCCACTGTGACCCTACGGGGCAAAGTAGGGCACCCATAGGCTTTCCAGGATTGGACATCATTATGGGAGACTGCCATGGTGCAGCTAATGGGTTCAAACCACCAACCTCCTTTCAGTTAGCAGCCAACTGCTTAACCTCTGTGCCACCAGGGCTCCTTTGTAAACTATGGTACTTAACTAAAAATATATCATGCATTTATTGAAATAGTAAACTGTATCATGTTGTTGTGAATAAGCAAATCGCAATAAAGTATATAGTGCATATTCCCACTTTCCTTAAAAAAAAAAAGAGTTTGTGTATGAATACAAGATACAAATCGGAAAAGACAGCATAATGAAGTTTGGTCTAGAGTCAAACCTGGATTTGGATGTGAATTTCAGCACTTGCTATCTGGCATTCTACTTTTAGCAGTTCATATTGTGCATGCTACTGAATCGTTCTCAGCCTCAGTTTTTAAATTTTATAAAATTTTTTATGAATACTTGCATTTTATAAGTTGTCATAAAATAACTGAGATAATGCATAAACATGGCACAGCTAAATCTAACGAATATGCTGTTATGTTAAGTCCTTTGAGTCGGTTCCAATTCATAGCGACCCTGTATGGTATTTCCAAGGAATGGCTGGTAGGTTTGAACTGCCAATCTTGTGGTTAGTAGTCCACTGCCTATCCTACAGTGCCATAACAGGAGTCCTATAGGTACTAACAGTAGAAACTGTGGCCCAATACTACCCTTAAAGAGTAGATTCTGATACACTTAAGATTCAGAAAAAAAAGTTGTCCCTATACAGGTGTGAGTTTAGATGGCATATACTTAACTCTATACGATAAGCGCTGGACCGCGAAGCACAAGGTACACGATTCAAACCTGCCAGTTGCTCGCTCCACGTAAGAAAGATAAGGCTTTCTATTCTCATGAAGATTTAAAGCCTCGAAAACTCTATACAGGGCTGCTATGAATTGGAACTGACTGGACAACACTTTACAACAACAACACAAAACATACCTTTGATTAAAAATAGCAAAGTCTTAGAAAAAAATAATCCATGCATAATAGTGAAATAACTTCATATCTGTTTATGTATGTATGTATTATATACATTAAAATGATGTTTATACTCTGCTATCCCCCAGAATATTAAAATACTGAGGTTGAAAATAAGTCCTATATACTTATACAGCTTTCCACAGCCTTTGGAGGAATCTCCAAATGCACATTGTGAACTCAGGGCACATCGATGGCCCATAGAGTGTGTCAGTTTGAGAACTCCAGTCTGATGTGAGTTTCAGCTGTAGCTGAGACTACTAAAATTGCTCTGAGAGCTAAGAAAATCCTAGTAATTTAGATTCTGGAAGGTGTTCATTCTACATTTCAGGTTTCAGAATTTCAAGTTACTCTCTTTGAAAGCATCTTTTCTTCAAAATTCTAGTTGTCTTTCATATCGCTGTTTGAATTATTGCATCCTATTAATGATAAGATTTCTGGCATTTTTAAAATTTTGAGGCCTAAATTTTCTCATCTATATAAAAAAAAAATCCATATCAAATCACACCAATTCTCAAGTCATTTCCATTTGTAGATGGAGTAGCTGTTCTACTTTAAAACCATTTCCATGTCTTTCTTTCACTAAATTCTTGATACTTAGCTATTTTCTTCCAAAGGTTTTCAGTGAAACTATTCTAAAAGGATATGAACATATCAACAGCAAAAGAACAAAACATATAAAATTGATAAGACATAGAAGAGTATCACAAACAGTTTTATCAATAAAAATATAAACACTAAAATTGAAATGTTAATTAAACCATTAATCAATAATATATATTAAAAATAAAGCATACAATGCTCTTTGCAATCTTATTTAATGGTTAGGCTTTCTTTATGCACTGAAACAAAAGGTGGAAAGTAAAATAACTTTTTAAAAAGAAAAAGAAAAAAATCAATTACAAAAACCTAAATAATTATTTTTCTACATCAATATAATACAATAACCTTCAGCACTGTATAAACTAAGAGAAAAAAAAAAATGCCATTGCCATCAAGTTGCTTCTGACTAACACTGACCCTGTAGGACAGACAGAATGGCACCATAAATTGTCCAAGGCTGTAATCTTTACAGAAGCAGACTGCCACATCTTTTACTCACGGGTAAGCCCGTGGAGTCAATCTGCCAGCCTTTTAGTTAGCAACAAAGTGCTTTAACCACGATGCTACCAAGGCTCCTAACAGAGGTAAACCTAAGTAAGGTAGGGTCACAGACTACTTTAACAATTATTAATTCGATCAAATACTTCTTGCTGTATTTTCATTTTTTCAAAGACTTTACCATCATATCATAATGGAAGCCACATGTTACCATTACAACTTACCTTCCAGTGCTTTGAATAAAAACGAAATCACTTTTTATAGGAACTAGAGCTCATTCTAATGATCATTTCATAAGGATCGTTTTCCTGGCATTTTGAATATAATACTGAATTTTATCTACAGCAATAAACCATGTTTTTTTTAGAGTAATGAATATTATAAAGTATTCTAAACAAATTATGAGAGAAAAATTAATCTTCTAATTACTTATACAGACTCATGGTGTGGCGCTACAGTGGAAGCACTGGACTGCAAACCACAAGGTCAATGGCTCAGCAGATCAAACCCACAAGCTGCTCCTTGGAAACTGAATACAGAGTTACTATGAGTTGGAACCAACTCAATAGCACTCAACACCAACAAATTATTCACATAGTCTCTATATGGCCAGTTATCAATAAACCGAATTGGGGGAAAAAAAAAAAAAAAAAAAGGCTTCTAAATCATTGTCAAAACTGCAATAAGTGAGTGAATACATGCTACCAAGTTGTTGTTGTTGTTGTGTGCCGTGAAGGCAGTTCCGACTCATAGTGACCCTACACAGGGTTTCCGAGGCTGTAAAACTTTTACGGGAGCAGACTGCCTCATCTTTCTCCTGCGGAACCGCTGGTAGTTTCGAACTGCTGACCTTGAGGCTCGCAGCCCGATTCGTAACCACTACGCTACCAGAGCTACTTAGTTAGCAAACAAAATTTGGTCATTCATTGGTATCGAAAGTAGGAAACTTCATGAAATAAGTAACTGTTACCAACAAGGATCATATTTATTCAAATTAATTTGTTACCAAGCTACCCTAAAAATTATTCCGGAATGAAATGAAACTACTTGAATGCAGACAAACCCAGAAACAAAGTTCATTTGCCTCAGTTGGAAACAAAGGTGAAACAGAAAATATGCTTCATGATGCCCATAAAGAAAGCAGACGGATCTAGCTCTTGACCCTTCCCTACAACAAGTACATCAATGACAGTCAAAAATACATTCAAGTCTAATTTGTTTAGATTTCTGTGGCATTCATATATATATATTAGTTAAATTTGTGTGTTTAACTTTTAAACATTGATGCACAGAATTAAGAATATGGCTCAGTTTTTTACATGTAATTACATATACATATCTGTATGCCCATGTACATATACACACAGGCAAACAGCTGTTTTTGGTAAAATAACTTTGGGGTTAAATTTTTATACATGAGCCTTCTAGGGCTGCAGCATTTAGAAAGTGAAGGAACATTTTCAATTACAACTGTAAGCACTTCATTTCCTCCAGCCATTTTCCTACACGTCAAGTCTATTTCACACTAGGTAACAGTGCATGAATGATATGGAGCGAATAGCCACACAAAAGGGAAGTCTGAACATGAGAAGAAACTTTGACCATTCACAGAGAATTATATTTTTAAAGCATATGATTAGCCCATCAATTTGTTCATGCAATGAAAGTAAGGTTTTCTAAATCTTGCCTGATCCTGAAAATGTATCAACAGTGGGTCAGAGGGCTATTTTTCATAACTGTGCAAAGTAAAATGCTTTCTGGCTTAAATTCTAACAGATGGTTTCAAACTTTCACTGGAAAGGAAATGCTATCAAATTAATATTTAGTCAATTCCACATTTATAGCTAGTCAAATATTATATAATAAGTCATTTTTTATATCATGAAATAAATACCATGAAAGACTACAGATAAGGGCAATCACTTACAAGCTGCTCAGACTTGACACCGTATAACTGGACAGTCTTTGCCACGTTTTTTGACACAGCTAAAGTGAGGTTTAGATCAACAGCAGCTATATTCAGTTCACTAGAGAAAACAAAAACAGTGTTTGGGCTTTTTTTTAACAATTTAAAATACCATTCATCAATATTCAATAAAGAACGCGATCATTATTTCTATAGATTTCACTGACTGTTTCCAAGAATTGGCTGCATTTGTTTCATTTTTTGCAGTATTCTACATAAGGAAAATGTGCTTTTGAGATGGCTTTGTTAATGACCAGTTTCTCATTAATGAAAGTCCGCCATGTGTGGGTTTAGTCTGTGATTAAGAGAGCAAATTGTGTACAGATTTTTAGAGTAGCACTTTCTAATACTGATAAGTGCAATTAGAGGCACCGCATACTACAGACATCTGCAAGGAAATGACAGCTCTTGAGTGAAAAGGATGACCTTGGAAGGACATACGCTAAAAATATCAATTACACATGGGACATAAAAATGCTTGGTTGCTGTAGAAATTTTGCCATTTTATTTTCTATAGAATAGTTCTAAAATAATAATAGAATAGTTCTAAAAATAAAAGTTTGAATTTAAAAAAAAATTAGATTTTTAATAGAAGTATTTCTTTGTCATGCCTCCTTCCAACTTTAACACTGGGATAATTGGGACATCTGATCTGACTGAGGAGGCCTGGTAGTGCAGTGGCTAAGCACTTGGTTGCCAACAGAAGTTAGCTGCTCTGTTCCAGAAAGATGTGGCAGTTTGCTTCCAGAAAGACTTGTTGCCTTGGCAGTCCTATGGGCAGTGTGGCCTGACTCTGGCCTATTGGGTCACTATAACTTGAATTGGATCTGATGGCCAAGAAAATACTTTAGAAATACCATGGAAAGAATATCAGGAGTTATAAATGACACGAAAGCCCATACATAGGTGGCAAAGCAAGGAAAGTAATTATTGTCTCTAACCCCATAAAATCCCACTGCCAGCAAGTCAATTCGGACTAATAGCGACCCCATGCAGGGGAGTTTCCGAGGCTGTAATTCCTTATGAGATCACAAAGGCTCCTCTTTCTTCCATGGAACAGCCAGTGGATTTGAACTGCTACCCTGTGGTTAGCAACCCAATGCGTAAACCACTCTGCCACTAGGGCTCCTGTTGTCTCTAAAGTAGTACAGTAAACCTGGGTACTCAAAAGATTCTCTTGTTAAAAAAGGACTTTGTAACAACACTGTTGTTGTTGCTAAGTGCTGGTGAATCAGTTCTAATTTATAGCAACCCCTTGTGGGGTTTCTGAGGAGCGGCTGGTAAGCTTGAACCACTGAAATTGCAGTTCAAACTGAGCTTGCAGTTCAGCGCATTAACCACTGACCTTGCAGTTCAAACTGAGTTTGCAGTTCAGCACATTAACCCACAGTGCCACACCAGGATTACTCTTGTAACAACACTGGTGGTGCTGGTGGTGGTGTGCCGGTGAGTAAGTTCCAACTCATAGCGAACCTGCATAGGGTTTCTGAGGCTGCAAATCTTTAAGAAAGCAGAAAGCCTCATCTTTCTTTCGTGGAATGGCTGGTAGTTTTGAATTGCTGACCTTGACGTTAGCAGCCCAACTCTTAACCAGAGCTACCAGAACTCCTTGTAACAACACTGTTGTTGTTGTTGTTAAGTGTCATTGGTACCGACCAATAGTGACCTTATGCACAGCAGAACGAAACACTGCCTGATCCTGGGCCAACCTCACTACTGTCTGTCAGTTTGTCATACTGTGGTGAAAGCTATGCCACCGGTATTTTAAATACCAGCAGGGTCACCCATGGTGGACAGGTTTCAGATGAGCTTCCAGACAAGACAGACTAGGAAGAAAGAATGATGAACTACTTCCAAATATTTAGTCACTGAAAACCTAATGAACAGCAGAGAAATACTGTAACAACACTAGTGCATACCAAATATGACAAAGATGCCCTTTCATATAGTATTGAGATGTGATTTTATTAATAGTCAATTTTAAATTCTGGGATAAGCATGCTTTATTAGGCTGCAGATTATTTCAGGGGACTTCAGAATTCCATTATCTTTTCATTCCATTTTTCCATGAACTTTTTGAAGCCCCCTTGTATCTGATTATAGCACTCTCAAGCTTCACAAAACAGGGAAAAGAAATTAAGCAGACTGTAGGGCTATTTTTATTCCTACCAAAAACAGCTAACAGAAATTAGGATAAAAAATCAAGAGTAGGGCTTTGGGAAGTCAAGAGAATTGTGGAGAAATTTAGATCAAGTTGTTGGGCATTTAAATGTTTTATAGTTTGCAGTTGAAGCTACGGTTATGGATATTACGCCTGTGGCTTTTTATCTGAACTTTCCATGCCTCAGAAATTCATTCGTGAGTTTGGAGTCGAAAGGAATCTAGAGTGCTATACACCTTGGTCTCAGTTACTATTTTTACTCTACAAAATGTCCATTTATAAATGCACAGACCTACTCTTATGACGGAGTCCTGGTGTGGTACTGTGGGTTAATGCACCAGACTGCAAAGCCATTTGAACTGCAAGGTTGGCGGTTCAAAATCGCTAGCTGCTCCTCGGAAACCCTACACTGGATTACTATGGGTTGGAGTTGATTCAACAGCACTTAACAACAACTTTTAAAAAAAACTTGTTAGCTATGACAGAAACTGACATAGTCTCAACTGCAAATTAACTTGGATAACTGTTAAGGGTAAACATCGAAAGACAAAAATATAGTTCCATTGTCTATAAGCACTCGGGTGGCATTCTGCTAGGATCCTTTTCTTTTTTTAGGGTTTTAAACCCTATCACTTTCACTGAGAAAATGTAATAGCAATCATGAGTTGACTATTGTGATCACTATTGTAATCCTGTTTTGACCTGGAAGCACTGTCTGGGTTTAAATTTTAAAAACATTCACCTCTATGTTTTAGTGTCTCAACTTGTGAATAAAAAACATGTTTAACCTTGCTTTGCCTTGTGCAGTATTAGGAATTTATTATGGAATTAAAAGTCAGGTTTATTATGTATCCTTGGTAAAATACAGAATAATTATGATATACTATTTTTAGCCTGTATTTAAATAGTTTTATAAATTGGAATTTCAAGTACTTACTACACGGGCACTCATTCACTGGGAAACTCTTGATTTAATTGCAGGGCTAATTACTGAATAATTTGAGATGAATTAAAAATGGACTGCTGCCATCCTTCACTAGAAATGATGGCATGCATCTTATGACATATCATTCTATTAGAAGGTACCTACCTTGCTATTGTCTTAATGATACTGTCAAGCTCATCCGAGGAAGGAGGATTGCGACCCCCCGGAGGAAACACCAAGTTGATAGGATCAAAGAGTCGTGATAAGGATTTGGATAGATAAGCCGCTTCATACGGTTGCAGTGAATCTTTCAATGCCTTCTCTGGACTGTGGGAACAAAATATGTAAAAATAAATTACTACTTTATAAAACATAATGTTTTTGTATAAGGCCATAAATATCCTTCTTTAAAAAAGCATCTCCTACTACGACATATTCACTCACTAAGATCACATCTCCATTACAAAGTATACAAATCCGTTTGAATCACTCTCCAGTATAGCAATGGACTTCCCTTCTTAACTAAGCACTGGTATTGGGCATGTCCTTCCTGATCCTCAGATCCGAACATGGATTTATAATAAGTCTAGAAAGAAATTTATTAATATGAGAGTTGAGAGATTCAATTCCCTGCTATTTCTCATTAAAACTCCATTGGGAACTTTATTTCTCTCCTTCAATAAATTCTTCCCCCATCTTGCTCAGTCCTGTCAAATCTGTTAGACATACAGTCATTATGTTGTTTCTAGTAATGTAAATCCATTATAAAAAACTGTTAATATTAAACATACATAATAGGCAAGGAATCTGAAGGCACAGTTGCCAATATACCCTGAGTTTAGCCAAAATCTCAAAAGGTAGCATGACAGGTCATGTTCTGTGTACTTTCTGTCTGAAGAATACCAGAAATGACTATTATAATTATTCAAAATCATAGTCATTCAAAAGTTTCTTGGAAAACAATCCTTCTTCACTATAGTTATCAGGAAAAAACAAATCTTGGTAATTACTTTAAGAAACACTGGGTCATTGGGTATGCTATGATGTCTTTCTATCTTCAGAGAAAGCTGTAAGAATGAATAGCTTTGCCTGTATTTAATAAACCTACATTAATGGTTAAAGATGGGGAGGGGGAAGTATCTCCTAAATAAATCATAACTTTGTATTTAAAAAAATAAAATACTTTTTCTATTTAAAAATATATAAATAGACCTACAATTATGGGTGCAGTAGCTCAGAAGAGGGAACAATTCTTTACAGCGAGGATCATTCCCACCCCCACAATACACAGAGTAGACAGGGATGAGCAACTTGGACATTGGTTACCCAAAATGGGGGTGGGGGGGAAAGCTACAAAGGCAAGAAGTGACTGGCTCACAAGCTTTCAAGAGGGAGCCTAGATCCAGAAGGTATGGAGGAAAGTAGAATCTCCACAGATAGGTATCCAATTTGTCTGGGTGGAGCTGATGAAAGGAAATGGGGATAGCACTCATGTGGTACAATAGTGAATAATTGCTATCAGGACTGACTGTGAAGGTTGGATATGTAAAGGTAGATGTTTTGTAGCAACAGGAGGGGAGTGGTTGACTTTGCAGTCCAGGAGCGGAGGGTCATGGGACCATCAAGAGAGAAGAGCAGACTGTGGGACCCTACCCAGAGAAAGAGTGACACCAGAGATGGAGGCAGAGACAAGGACGTGGAGAGATGGAGAGGCTGGGGACTCTAGATCCAGAGAGGGAGAGGGGCTGTGTGCTGATGACCAGAGGCAAGCTTGCAGGGTATACCCTTGGGTTGGTTAATAATGCATACAGGGGATTGTAACCCTGGCAATGAAACGATATATGATAGGATGAATGTAAAGCTAATGTTTTCCCATGTACACTATCACATAATTCACAATAAAACATTAAAATATATACATATAAATATATTCACAAATCAATTTCATTGTGAAACACTTAATAAGGACTGCAAAAATATTTCAATAAAATTTAGTTACAATTATTGTTGTTAAATGCTGTTAAGTTGATTCCAACTCCTAGCGACCCTGTATAGTATATTTCCAAAGAGTGCCTGGTTGGTTTGAATAGATGACCTTATGGTTAGCAGTCTAGTGCTTATCCTACAGTGCCAAACCAAGATTCCAGTTACAACAATAAATGTCATAGAATATGTGCCATTGCCTACTGAATCAAGTCTATCATTTGAAACGAAAAGAAAAAATACAGAATATTTTCATTAATTACAATAATGGCTCTGTATTTGTTACCAAGTCGCACCTTTATAGAATATCAAAGCATACACAACTGAGGCACTAACTCAACATTCTATCCTGTTTCCACCCCCAGCTGTCATTACAACTTCGTTAACTATCAGTGACAGAAGTACATACATCTACATTTTTATCACCCCATTCCTGGTGTGGTGCTGTGGGCTAATGCATCAGACTGCAAAGTCATTTGAACTGCAAGGTCTGTGGTTCAAGCTCACCTGCTGCTCCTTGGAAACACTATACAGGGTTGCTATGGGTCGTAATCAACTCGAAGGCACTTAACAACAACATTCCAAAACTTAGTAAATCACTAACAAGAGTGTAGATCCTAAAACATACACACACACATATAATGAATATATGTGTGTGTGTGTAGAATGTGTATATGGAGTTCTGGCATGGTGCTGTAGTTTAAGCATTGGACTGTTAACTTCAAGATCTCAGTTTCAAACCCACTAGCTGCACCTTGAAAACTTTATACAAGGTTACTATCAGTCAGAACTGACTTATCGGCAGTTAACATCAACAAGATAATATAGACACACACATACACACACACTCACGTATATAAATGTGTTTTTGAAAGTTCTACCAACACATAAATACATCAGTTTGAGTTCTGAGCTTTTTCGCTTTACAAACTAAATTAAGCCTAATAAACATTTCCCTCTTTATCGTTTTCCATCTTCAATAATTCCCACTGATTCTCCACTCACAGTTAAACTATTAAGTCTTACACCATTGACAATTACTATCAAATGTCTGGGGTGGTGGTAGTTGTGTGCCATGAAGTCAGTTTTGACTCATAGGGAACCTGCATTGGGCTTCCAAGGCCATAAATGTGTAGAAGAGCTGAAAGACTCATCATTCTCCGATGGAACAGCTGGTAGTTTCGAGCTGCTAACCCCAACTCATAACCACTATGCCACCAGCTATTTTTGTTAAGTGTTGTCGAGTCAATTCCGACTCATAGCAACCCTGTATAGGGTTTTCAAAGAGTGACTGGTGAGCTTGAACCACCGACCCTGCCATTCAAACCAACTTTGCATTTGCAGTCCAGCACATTAACCCACAGCGCCACACCAGAGCTCCCAGAGCTTCTTCAAATGTCTATCTATACCAGTAACCACTATATCCATCTGCTTTCTTAGTACTATAATGAATTCTACATCTTCTCACTCTAGTCCTATCGACTATCCCTTTAACAGACATTAGTCTTTTGCTTGTTTATTTTTTACAACAAATTCCCTTTCATCCTTAATGTTAACCTTGAAAATGTTGAAACTACAAGTATGTGAAAACTGACTTCTTGTTTTACCCTTTTTAGTCACCTGACATGATATAGAGGTCAGAAGGCTTTTGGCTCCTAAGTTTCTAGTTGTCACAGAATACTTCCTCAGTCAATGAGAATTTCACTCATCACATATTTACTGAGAATGCTATGTAACCAAGTAACTGCTAAGTGCTGGGAAGCTATCCATTAAAAATGATTTACAGTCTAGTGGAAAAGTAGATAGGTAAAGTGCTAACTATAGTACATTTTACAATAAATGAATTTACAAAGATTACACTGGGAACCTGGATGAATTGGTATCTAATCTGTTTAAGGCAATCTGCTATTAAACTCCATCCCATCTATCTAAAACTCTTCTCTCGTCTTGCCACTGTTACCTACTAATCTAAAGAAGCCTCCCTCCTCTTCCTTAGAAGTTGTAGTATTGAATTAATAAATACAAACACTCTTCTTGGAGTCCTGGTGTGACGCGGTGGGCTAAGCACTGCACTGCTAACCACATCGAGTGGTTCAAACCCATCAACTGCTCCTTGTAAATCCTATTATTGTTCTGTGCCAACAAACTAATGCAGACTAATAGTGACCCTGTACAGGGTTTCCAAGAGAGGTTGGTGGGTTTCAAATGCCAACCTTGCAGTTACCATCCAGTGCTCACTGGAACTGACTCGATGGCACATAACAACACCAGCCTTCTTCTTAGTCTCCAAGTCTGCTGTGAGCATTCTTGGTGATTACAATGTGAAGTCTACTTTTGTCATGACCTTTGTCATGTATCTTGCATACGTGGGTCCCCTCTAAGATTTACAAGATAGAAAATAACTCTATATTTGCCCCACTTTCTCCTCTCTCCTTTTCTCCTTTCCTTACATCAGACGAGTTTCCAGAGACTGTTCCAGTTATTGAACTTGATTTAAAAAACACAAACCAAAGCCTGCACTTAGCAAGCTTACATTCTAAGGAAATAAATGAATAACATTTTTTTTTTAATGTAATGAGTTAACTATGGAATAAGATACAGAAGGGTTAGTGCTAAGAGAAAAATTAAGCAAAGCAGACAAATGTTTTGATCCATTTTCCCCCCCCAGTTATCTAGGACAGGGCAAGGAAAGTCATACTGAGAAAATCTGAAGAAATACAGGGAGTAAATTATGTAAATTTCCAGGGAAGAATTTTCTAGGCAGAGAGCAAATGCAAAGGCTCTGAATTGAAACCAGGCCCTGAACTGAAACCAGGGCTGACTGTATTTGCCAAATAGTGGTAAACAGTGGTAAAGCAAGTAAGGAATGGGAGAGTAGGACAGACGAAGCCAAACAAACACAGATGGGCCAAATCACACCAGGCTGTATATACCAATAAAGCTTCAGATTTTCCTCAGAAGAACCCGTTCTTTGATCTTATTGGTATCAATGATATGTGACCTTTTATCCTGTATCTGTCCAACTCTCTTTATGCAGGGTCATACATTTCAAGGTGCTCTCATTAGTATCTTGATTTCACTTAATCGCCCTCCCTTTCAAAGCTCTGGGTTAAGCAGGTGGACTGCTGCTAATCACAAGGTCAGTAGTGCAAACCCATCAGCACTCCAAGGAAGAGAGATGAGGTGTGTATCCCATGCCCATAAAGACTTAAAGTCTTAGAAAACACAAGGAGCAGTTCTATTATGTTTTACATAAGTTGGAATTGACTCAATGGCAGTGGATTTTGGTTTTAAAGCTCTTACAAAGGACATTTTATTTAGGTAGTTTCTTTAAGCAATGCATAGAAAAATTAAAGTGGTTCTAATAAGCATTTTACGGAGCTCTGGTAGCTTAGTGGTTACAAATCGGGCTGTGAACTGCAAGCAAGGTCAGCAGTTCGAAACTACCAGTTGTTCTGTGGGAGAAAGATGCTTTCTGCTCCCGTAAAGATTTACAGCCTCGGAAACCCTGTACAGAGTCGCTATGAATCGGAACCGACTCCATGGCACATAATAACAACAACAATAAACATTTAAGGTGCTCTGGTAGAGTAAGGGTTACGAATTGGGCTGCTAACCTCAAGATCGGCAATTTGAAACTACCAGCTGTTCCGCAGGAGAAAGATGAGGCTTTCTGCTCCCGTAAAGATGTGCAGCCTCAGAAACCCTGTGCAGGGTTCACTATGAGTCGGACCAACTCCATGGTACTTAACAAGAATAAACATTTACACAGACCCCTTACTTTCAAGAGACTTGAAGCTCAAGGGAATAACCCAAACTAGTTCTGCAGCCCTTCACTTTCTACAGATGCCCACAGTTTGCACTAAGAGCAAAGTCATCTGCAATAAGGATTTTCAACATGGCACTTCTCTAGAGTTTGCCCCTGTAAATTCATTTATCCTCTGTGGCTCCTTTTAGCTCAAAGAAAGAATTTAGCTTCACAAGTATTTTCATATCAAAACATTTGAAAACATATGTCTACTTTCTCCTTTCCCATTCTTTTAAACCCAATTCTACAAAGCTTTTGTGTATATCATTCCTCATCTTGGTCTCTAACAACTTTATTCAAGAGGTCAATTTCAACTCAGAATCTACCTCATCCTCTCAGCAGCATCTAACACAGTTTCCAGTGCTGAATTAACTCATCTTCTGGGGTTCCAACATGATTTATGTGTCAGTTCATCATACAATGGTGCATTGTGTGTTGCAGTGATGCTGAAGCTTATGCCACTGGCAATTTAAATACCAGCAGGGTCACCCATGGTGGACAGATTCCAGTGGAGCTTTGGGAGTAAGACTAGGAAGAAGGAGAGGCGGACTACTAGTGAATGTTTAGCCTCTGAAAAACCTTATGAATAGCAGTAGAACATTATCGGATATAGTACCAGAAAATGAAAAGATTATGAATAGCAGTAGAACATTCATTAGGATCTCAAAACCTGACTGGGGATGATCTGCCTACTCAAAGTACACCTGACCATAATGATGTAAATCGAGTAAAGCTTTTGGGACCTTCATTTGCTGATGGGGCACAACTCAAAATACGAACAAACAAGTGCAAACATCCTTGAATAATCCAAACATGGAATGTACAAAGTATGAAATCTAGGAAAATTGGGCATTATCAAAAATGAAATGGAACACATAAAGATTAATATCCTAGACATTAGTAAGCTGAAATGGGCTGGTATTGGACATTCTGAATCAGACAATCATATAGTTTATTATGCCAGGAAAGGCAAATTGAAGAGGAATGATGTCACAAACATTATCAAAAAGAACATTTCAAGACCTATCTTGAAGCAGAATGCTGTCTGTGATAGGATAAAATCCTTATGCCTACAAAAAAGATCAGTTAATACCACTATTATTCAAATTTACTCACCAACCACTAAAGCCAGTAATGATGAAATTGAAGAATTCTATCAACGTCTTCCGTCTAAAATTGATCAAACATTCCATCAAGATGTATTGATAATTACTGGAGATTAGAATGCAAAGGTTGGAACAAAGAGGAAGGATCAGTAGTTGGAAAATACAGCCTAGGAGATAGAAATGATACTGTAGACTGCATGACAGTATTTGCAACACCAGTAACTTACTCTTTGCAAATAAATACCTTTTTAGAACAACATAAAAGGCAATTCTACATATGGACCTTACCAGATGGAATATATAAAAATCAAATTGACTACATCTGTGGGAAGAGACAGTAGAAAGCTCAGTATCATTAGCCAAAACAAGACCAGGGACAGACTGTGGAACAGAACATGAACTGCTTATACACAAGTTCAGGCTGAAGCTGAAGAAAACTAAAACAAGTCCACAAGAGCCAAAATATGACCTTGAACATATTCCACCTGAATTCAGAGATCAACTCAAGAACAGATTTGATATATTAGACACTGATGACCAAAGACCAGCAGAGTTGTGTGCTGACATCAAGAACATCATACAGGAAGAAAGCAAAAGGTCATTAGAAAGACAGGGAAGGAAGAAAAGTCCAAAATGGATGTCAGGGAGACTCTGAAACTTGCTCTTGAGCATAGAGATGCTACAGTGAATGGAAGAAATGAGGAAGTAAAGAGTTGAATAGAAAGTTTCACGGGCAGCTTGAGAAAAGTACAGTATTATAATGAAATGTGTAAAGAGCTGGAGTGAGAAAACTAAAAGGGAAGAACATGCTCAGCATTTATCAAGCTGAAAGAACTAGAAAAATGTCTAGCCTTGAGTTGCAATATTGAAGGTTCCTATGAACAAAATATTGAATGATGCAGAAAGCATCAAAAGAAGATAGAAGGATAGACTACTACAAGAACAAGCAAGTTGTTCCCCTGGGAGCCATCAAGGCAAGTGGTCAGGTCCACCCAAGGCAAACCCCCTTCCAAGACTAAAACAATGTGAATACAGGAGCAGGCATGTGGTCATGCTGCTGACTACACTGGTCACCTATAAGGGGAAGTGAGGGAAAAACAGCAATGAAGTTGCGAGCTAAGTCCAACCATATTCAACAGACTCCTGTTAACTTGGATTGAGACCTGGTTGGCCAGCAGTATGACAAGACCTGGGGACTCCTGGGCCCAGAGGCAGGGACATGGCCCCAGAAGACTAGAGCAGAGAGTGAAGCATCCAGCTGATATGAAGTGAGGGGAGGTGAACAAAAACACCCACACTTGCAGATAGTACCTATTTGACCTGGCTTCAATGGCTGGATGATCAGAACACGACTAGAGGAAGAAAGAAGAGGGAAAAAAAAGATTAATCCATTACAATTTGATGAACTTGATCTATGCTTGTGGGTGCAGTAGGGCAAAGGAGTGAACATATCTTTACAGTGAGGATCATTCCCACCCCCTTGGTACAAAGGGTCGACAAGTATGGGGTACTTGGACATTGGCTACCCGAAATGGCGGGGGTGGGGTTGGGGGGGTGGCTAAAAAGGCAAGAAGTGACTGGCTTACAAGCTTTCAATAGGGAACCTAGTTTCAGAAGGTACAGGGAAAGGTAGACTCTCCACTGAGTTGTTCCCAACCTGTCTAGATGGGGCTGATAAAAGGTGATGGGGATAATATTCCTGTGGTTCAATAGAGAATGATTGCTATCAGGACTGACTGTGAGTGTTATAAAGGTAAAGGTAGCCGTTTTGTAACAAAAGGAGGGGAGTGGTTGACTTTGCAGTCCAGGAGCAGAGATCCCTGGAACCATTAAGGGAGAAGAGCGAAGTGCGGGACACTATCCAGAGAAGCAGCGACACTAGGGATGGAGGCAAAGATGATGATGTGGAGAGATGGAGTGGCTGGGGACTCTAGAATCAGGGAGGGAGAGGGGTTGCGTGCTGGTGGCCGGGGGGCAGGTATGCGGGGTGTACCCTTTGGTTGTTTGATGATGATGCATGCAGGGGATTGTAATCATTGCAGTGAAATGAAATATGATAGGATGAATGTAAAGACAATGTTCTCCCATGTAAACTATCACATAATTCACAATAAAAAACTTAAAAAAAAAGAAAAAAAGAAGATAGAAGGAATACATAGTGTCACTGTACCAAATGAAATGGTTGCTACTCAACCATTTGAAGAGGTAGTAAGTGATTAAGAACCAGTGGTACTGAAGGAAAAATTTCAAGCTGCACTGAAGACATTGGTGAAAAACAAGGTCCCAGGAATTGACAAAATACAAACTGAAATCTTTCAACAAACTGATGCAGCACTGGAGGTGCTCAGTCATCTATGCCAGGAAATTTGTAAGACAATTTTGTGACCTAGCTAACAGATTGGAAGAGATCCATATTTGTGCCCATTTCAATAAGAGGTGACCCAACAGACTGTGGATATCATTAATATCACATGCAAATAAATTTTGCTGAAGATAATACAAAAATGGTTGCAAGAGTACCTCAACAGAGAACTGCCACTAATTCAAACTGGTTTCAGAAGAAGAAATGGACTAGGGATATCACTGCTGACTTTAGACAGCTCTTGGCTGAAAGCACAGAATACCAGAAAGATGTTTACTTGTCCTTTATTGACTACTCAAAGGCTTTCAACTGGGTAGAGCAAGAAAAACTACGGATAAAATTGTGAAGAGTGGGATTCTAAAACCCTTAATTGTGCTAAAGAGGAACCTGTACATAGACCAAGAGGCAACTTTGAGAATAGAAAAAAGTTATGTTGAATGAGTTAAAATCAGGAGAGATGTGCACTATGGTTGTATCCGTTCTCCACATGTATTCAGTCTGCATGCTGAGCAAAAAGTTCAAGAAGCTGAATTATATGAAGAAGAATGTGGCATCAAGATTAGAGGAACACTCATCAACAACCTGCAGTATGCAGATGATACAACCTTTCCTGCAGAGAGTGAAGTGGACTTAAAATACTGATGAAGATCAACAGACTACAACTGTCAGGTTGACTTGCACCTCAGTGTAAAGAAAATGAAAATCCTCACAACTGGACTAATAAATCACATCATGATAAATGGGGGAAAAAAGATTGAAGCTGTCAAAGACTTCAGTTGACTTGGATCTACCATCAACACTCATGGAAACAATAGTCAAGTTGATTCCAAATCACAGTAACCCCATGTGACAGAATAGAACTGCCCCACAGGATTTTCTTGGCTTTAGTCTTTACTGAAAGATTGCGAGATCTTTCTCCTATGGAATAGCTAGGTGGTTCTAAGTGCTTATCTGTTAGTTATTTGCTGAGCGCTAAAACATTTGTGCCACCTGGACTCCTTCCTCTTCCTTTAGGCCTTACCTAATCTCCCTAGTTTAAGGAGCTCTGGTAGTTTAGTGGTTACTAATTGGGATACTAATCTCATGGTCAGTAGTTGGAAACTACCAGCTGTTCCGCGGGAGAAAACTGAGGTTTTCTGCTCCCGTAAAGATTTATAGCTTCAGAAACCCTCTACAGTCACTATGAGTCAGAACTAACTCCACAGCACATAACAGCAATCTCCCTAGGTTAGCATGAAAGAACAATTAAGGAGACAATCTGATCTTATTATATCTTTCTAAGTGCTTTTTGTACCATTTACCCAGAGTAATAAAATCCTATATTCTGCCAGTCAAAACTTATTAATGTGGACACAAATTCAAGTATACATATTTAGAAAGGAAATTAAGAGAAACAACTATTTAAATAACATACATGAATCAATTCAGTATTTTTCTCATAAAGTAGATGCTAAGCACCTGTTGTGTCTTCAGTCTTTCCACAATAAACATGATACTAGTATTTGAAGAGGACTCCTGGTATGGCACTGTAGGATTAGCATTGAACTAAAAATCACTAGGTCAGCAGTTCAAATCCACCTGCTGCACCTGTGGGCTTGCTATGAGTTGGAACCAACTTGAGGGCACTTAATAATAATAAGTATTTAAAGACAGATTAACAAAACAACTGATCTGGTCCTTAAATAAGAATTAGCAAACAATGCTGTATTTCAATTTTGTAGGGAAAATTGGTTGGGCTGGATTTACTAGCAAGGTATACTAAGGACTCTGAAAAGTTCATGGAAAAATTCCATTATTTTTTAATTCCATTTCCCACAAACTTTTTGAAACCTCCTTTATTACTTTCCAATGGCTCCTGAGCATGGCTATATATACAAGCATCCCTTGCTATGCAGGGGATAGGTTCCAGGGCTCCCATGGGTATACAAATTCACAGAAGCCCAAGTCCCTTATATAAAATGGCATAGTATTTGCATATAATCTATGCTCATCCTCCGGATTGCTTACAACACCTAATACGACGTAAATGCTATATAAATATCACTTTATGCTCTCTCTTAGGGACTGCTTTGTTCTTTTGTCCCCTGGATATTTTTGATCCAAGTTGAGTTGCATATGAAGATGCAGAACCTGTAAATACAGAGAGCTGACAGTACTGGACGTTAGGCATGACCTGAAGGATCTTCAGGGGCTAAGTTTGACTATATTCAGTTTTGCTCATTTGTTTTTCAGTCATCTCCTCTCTCTTTACTTTATACTGAATTTTTCACAAACACTCATATTGAGAATTTATTCTAGCAGAAGATTTCTCTCTCCTCTAGTCCTGAAAATACCAGTTAATTTATGCCACATTTATGTTAGTGGTCCATCTATAATGAAGCTGTGTGATTTGATTACAGGTATATCATAATATCATTAGAAAGACAACAATCACATATGCTCATCTCTTAGCTCCTAGTAACCGTATTTGGTGTTATAATTTAACACACTAACAGGAAACAGATTGCTCAACTAAGGGTAATGTATGACTTCTTCAGTTAAGACTTGCACTCTTTTAAAAACATACAAATAAATAATAATCATTATAACAATTTATAAGATTAACATAAAGTTCTAATTTATAACGTATAGTTAAAAGAAAAATTCTTAACATGCTAATTGATACACATAAGTCCAGTTAAGCAAACGTACTCATAATCCAGCTTTTTTCGTAAGAATATGTCTTGGGTCTCATCTTCCAAGTGCTGTAGGTCAGCATAGAGGTCTGTAGTTCCACTGGCATTAAAATTCCCTTGAATATTTTTACTGTATTGTTGAAGACGCTTCCATAGATCATTATAAAGACGTAATAATTTAGGGTATTCACCTTCAAATGCTTGTTTCAAAAACATAGAAGCTGCCAATCAAAACAATAACAAGGATTAAATAAAAGATAAAACAATAAAATACAGTAAATAAATGTCGTGGGTTTTTTAAATACAAAGATGATATTACACATAGCCCATACTTCAGGATATATCAAATACGTGTTCCAAGGAGACCTTTAAAATAATAGTAATTTTAGTAACAAACTTTCTCCAAGACTATTCACAGCATATGATATGTGGATTTTAAAATCATCAACTATATAGTTTAAGATGTTAATTCACTCTCTCAACAATTGATAAAGCAAGCCTATAGAAAAGCAATCATAAGCATATATAAGATATGGACAATAATAATATCCAGCTGACTAACTGACATTTGTAGAATGCTCCATTTACAAATAGCAAGGTATATTCTTTTCAAGAGCACATGAAGCATTTATTAAAACACACAATATTTGGTCACAAGAAAAAAGTCTGAATAAATTTTAAAGTTTTCAAAGTCATATAAAGCCAAGTTTGGGGCTTAGATTAGAAATCAATAAGATAATGATATCTTTAAAAAATTCCAAATACTTGGAACTAAATGAAACAATTCTAAGTAATCCATGGATCAAAAGAGAAATCCCCCAAATTATAAAGTTTTTAAACTGAATGAAAATTGAAAGTACATTATTTCATAATCTGTGCTATTTCATTAAAGGAGTACTTGAGAACATTTTACATAAATGCTATTATTAGAAAAGTAGACAGGGAGACTTTCAGCAAGATGGTAGACTAGGCAAACGCACTACAGGGACCTTCTATGACAAAGATACCGGAGAACAAATAAAATGGACACATATAAAAATTCTGAACTTCAGAAGAAACTTTAGAGAGGTGGATGGAGTACTTGCTGGGAGAAGAGACCAAGTATGGATAGCAAGAAAGGGAGACTGGTGAATGGCTGATCAAACTCCGTTTAGTCATCTTGAGAACAGGTTTGGCTGCAGAGAGAGGCCTGGCAGGACAGAATGTTATGGGCGATAGGAAAGGTGTGATTTCTTCTTTTCACCCACTCCCCTGTAGACCAGAGCTACCACCCTCACCTAACCCAGCACAGATCTTGCTCTCTGGATGTTTGGAGCCATGTGGTTGGGGGCCAGCTGCACTGTTTTGCTGTATCACTTTGGTGCTTAGACTTAGGTGGGCTTGGTTCCAGACCTATACAACTTGCAGTGCCACCAGACCAGCATTTAACCAGTCACCCTGCCCCTTGCTGTTCTGTGGTCCTGACAGACACTGAAACCAGCTCCATCAAGAGACCTCACAAACTTCCAAGACTGAGTGCCCTGAACAAAGATAACATTGAGGTCAATAGGAACTCCATTTAGGGTCAGGAACTCTGCTGTCACATCCCCTTCACAACCACCTCATAAGTTCCTTGAATTACAGTAGCCCACCACAGATTTCTCCCCTTTGGGTCTAACAACTGTACCGTTTGCTTTTACAAATATGATAACCCTAAAATGCCCAGGAGACAATAAACAATTTTAGCTCACACAAAGAAAAAAGAGAGAATGGCTCAAACAAATGACCAAGATGCAGAGTTAGAAAACATTTCTGAAGAAGAAAACGTAATGGAACTAACTGAAAAGTATTAAAAAATAATGTTAATTAGTTAGTTTCAAAGGATTGATATAAAAACCAAGGAAAACACAATAAAAACTTTAGAATAATTCAGGAAAACACTACAATAACAAAAAAGACAAATAAACATCTTGAAACAGTACAAAACCTGAAATTAGAAATCCAGAAGATTAATACTGATTTTCAGAAATGGACAATATATTGAAAGGGCAAAGGAAAGAATATAAAGCAATGGAAGCCCGATAAGATTGAAGATCAGTCTCTCAATAATAGTATGAAAGAAGAACAATCAGAAAAAAGAATGGAAAAATCCAAAGAAAGTCTAAGAGTTATGTGGGAGCCATGAAGAGAAACAACTACAGGTGACTGGAATTCCTGAACAGGAAGAGACAAGCACAGAGAGAACTGTTGAACAGTTGCTGGAAGAAAACTTCCCTAACATCACGAAAGACAAGAAGTTCAGCATACAAAAAGCTGAACAAACCCCAAACAGGATAGATTAAAAAAGAAAGTCACCAACATATAACATAATCAAACTTTCCAAAATCAAAGACATAGAAAGAATCCTGAGAGCAGCTCAAAAAAAAATTAAAAGTTAACTACAAAGGAAAACCAATAAGACAGCAGATTTGCCTAATACAATACGTCGTTTGATTTCTTGACTGCTGCTTCCACGAGTGTTTATAGTTGATCCAAGAAGAACGAAGTCCTTGACAACTTCAATCTTTTCTCCATTGATAAGAATGTTGTTTATTGGTCCAGTGGTGAGGATTTATGTATTCTAAAGGTTACCAAAAAAACTTCTTCAACTTTTCGCCATCCCTTTCCTCTATAAATACTTCTAGTCTTCAATTTCTTACCAGGGACAAGTGTCTATTGCAGACAGTAATATGTCCATGGGGAAAAACCAAGCAAGGGAAGGGCAGTGGAGTCCTGGTGTGGTGCTGTAGGATAAGCACTTGATTGCAATGTTGGTTTGAACCGCAAGGTTGGCAGCTCAAATCCACCAGCCACTCCTTGGAAAAATAACAACAACACAACCTCACAATCGTTGCTACATTTGAGCCCACTGCTATGATCTGGAAGTGACTCAAGGGCACTTAGCAACAACAACAATAAGGGCAGTGGTGTCACTAGAGGGGTGGTGTCTGTGTTTGTGCACCACATTCCCTGACATGGCTGGGGGGCTGGGGTGACACAAAAATGACCCCAGGGTCCTCAGTGGTGGCAGCCAATGCAGTATGGTTTCTAGGGCTTTGATGTCACCTGTAACTCAGGGACTCGATCATCACCTCTGACCCCTGTCCATCAGGTAGAGAGTCTCTGTTTTGGCCAATGAGAAAAGAAAAGAGCTTTCAGCAGTTGTGGGGGTGCCAGACCCCGATGTGCAGTACTTGGCCTTGCACCAGGGGAAGGGAGGGATATACATTTTGCATGGGGGGAGTGTGGGGTGTGTAAGACCACATCAATTACCCCACTGGGTAACACCAACCCTCGTAAAACCACTGAGTAAGGAGGAAAAGACATTCTGTAAAATCCATCAGATTACAAAGAGATAGTATGTTTTTAATTTCAAAAAGCCCGTAATCTTTATTTTGCTTGTTTTCATTGAAATTTGAAATTTTTAAAATTTTTATCATATCTTAACAGGCCTCTGATTATCTGGAAACTATAATTGAATAAAAAAAGCAAGAAGCTTAGAATTCATTCTGGTAATAACCAACTAAAGAGGTAGATTTCCTACAGGAGCTAGTTTGAATTTTGATGGTGACCAGGGAAGGTCTGTTTCCTTTTAAATAAAGTTAAGTTCATTGTTGATCAAACTCCTGGATTATACTGTCTAAGCAGAGTTCTTTCTACTAAACATGAACATCTACAACAAGAAAGAACATGTTCCTAACAAGGAAAATTTCCCTTTAGATATTTTCTGCCAAAATATTACTTACTTAAGACAATCTGTTACATTGTGTGTAATCTCCAATTCTGCAGATGGCTGTACTTCCTTCATACTGCCTCTCTACAATTTTCAGAGGTCCTACAGTACACGTCTGGGACTCTATGTGCCATAAAAATGGAAGGTGCTTTACAAACAATTTACTCTGGAGTTCTCCCAGAGGAAGTTATTAAAGTAATAATGCTATCAAAAGTAACAGACTACTCGGAATGTGAAATGTTAAAGGGATTTTCTGCCTAAAAAGAATACATTTAATTCCCTCTCAGTAACTTCTTTGACTACATATGGCAGATAGGTCCCATAAGATATCAACAAAAGCATTCATTGGATTTGGCAATTAAGAAGTTGCTGGTGCTGCTGTGGGTCTCTGGGTGACACAAGATATTTGTGACCACCTACTAATCTAAAGGTTCAAATCCACATGGTGAGGAAAAGGAGCATGGCGATACGATTCTGTACAGATTACTGCCAAGAAAACTCTATAAAACCATTCTACTCTGTAACACATACGGCTACAATGAGTTGGAATCATTTTGAAGGCCAAACAGCTTTATTAGTCTTTAGGCTACTTACTGGAAATTAAAACTACAATGAAAAATGACTGTACACTCACTGTTTTTGTTAGGTGACACTGAGGGGGTACTAACTGATAGTGACCCTATGCACAACAGAACTAAACACTGCCCAGTCCTGTGCCAACCTCACAATCATTGCTGCATTTGAGCCCACTGCTGCTGCCACTGTGCCAATCTATCTCATTCGGGGTCTTCCTCTTCTTCTCTGTCAATATCATGGATTGACAAGAATGCAGAGCAACTGGAATTCTCATATATTGCTGATGGGTATGCAAAATGGTACATTCACTTCAAAAAATAGTTTGGCAATTTTTTTATAAAGTTCAACAAACACTTATCACATAATAATGCGCTATAGTGTTGGAGAATAATATTAAAAGCATCATGGACTGCCAGAAGAACAAACAAATCTGTGTTGGAAATATAGCCAGAATGCTCCTTAGAACCAGTATGGTGAGACTTCATCTCTAATATATTGGACATGTCCCTGGAGAAGGACATCATAGTTAGCAAAGTAGAATGTCAGCTTAACAACAATTGTGAGGTTGGAACAGGACTGGGTAGTGTTTTGTTCAACTGTGCATAAGATTGCCATGAGTAGGATTCAACTAGATGGCACCTAACAATATAACATAACCAAGCAGTTTCTTCCTTACATGTATACCCAAGAACATAAAGATAGATATCTACAAAGTCTTTTATATAAATGAGTACAGTAAGATAAAACATGTTTTGCATATTTGGATAAGTAACTTATAATTTATAATGCAGATATTTCATCTTTTTATTCATCAAATTTTCATTTTTAACATTAAGGCAAAGTTACTGCATTTGAATATCTTTCACTTAAGAATTATAATAATTTAGAGTCATTAACTAAATTCTTCAATATCAATTGCTTTTCTTACTCTGTACAGAAAAAGTTCAGGAAGAGTCTGTTTGAATTAGGGAGGACTAATTTCTAATTCTGCAGTATTATTCTAAATACTAATTGCAAAAATAAATACTGAAAAAATTGATCCATTGAACTAAACCAAACCAAATCAAAGCAAACCACTGGCATCAAATTGAATCTGACTTAGAGTAACCCTATAAAGATGACTATAACTGTCCACCACATTGCCAATGCTGTAAATCTTTACAGAAACAGACTGCCACATCTTTCTTCCTTAGAGTGCCTCGTGGGTTTGAATCACTGACTTGTATGTTAGTAGCTGAGCACTTCAATATGTACCACCATGGATATTAAAATTGTTTTGCTGTTGCTGTTAAGTACTGTGGAGTTGCATCCACCTCATAGGAACCCTGTATAGAAGTTCCAAGAAGCAGCTGGTGGGTTTGAACCACCGACCTTGAGGTTCAAACTGAATTTGCACTGCCGTGAATTATCCTGCAGTGGCAGAAATTTGAGATTAAACAGCTATGAGAACTGACAAGTAGCCTGGCATTCTAAAACTAAAATTAAATATGACTGGATGATCAGAGCTCAACTAGAAGAAAGAGGAAAAAAAGAGTAATCTGATATAATTTGATGAACTTGACCTACACCTATGGATGCAGTAGCTCAAAAGAGGGAATAAACCTTTACAGCAAGGATCATTCCCACCCTATCCATACAGAGTAAACAGGGATGGGCAACGTGGACATTGGCTACCCAAAATGGGGGGTGGGGGGAAAGGGTCGCCTACAAAGGCAAGAAGTGACTAGCTTACAAGCTTTCATGAGGGAGCCTAGATCCAGAGGGCATGGAGGAAGGTAGAATCTCCACTGAGTATTATCCAATCTGTCTGGGCGGGGCTGATGAAAGGAGATGCGGATAGGTCTCTTGTGATACAATAGTGAATAATTGTTATCAGGTCTGACTGTAAGGACTGGATATGTAGCAAAAGAAGGGGAGTGATTGACTTTGCAATCTAGAAGCAGAGGTCCCTGGGACCATCAAGGGAGAAGAGTAGGGAGTGGAACCCTACCCAGATTAGCAGTGACGCCAGAGATAGAGGCAGAGACGATGAATGACATGGAGAGATGGAGCGGCTGGGGACTTTAGACCCAGATAGGGAGAAGAGCTGTATGCTGACGACCGGGGACAGGCTCCCAGTGTATACCCTTTGGTTGTTTGATGATGCATGGAGGGGACTGTAACCATGGCAATGAAATGATATATGATAGGATGTTGTAAAGCTAATGTTCTCCCATGTAAACTATCACGTAATTCACAATAAAACATTAAAAAAAAATTAAATATCATGAAGGCAAAACTTGATATCTAATACTTGTATAAAAAGTTAACTTCGAAATATATTTAAAAATAAATAATATACTTACAATTTGTTGCCATATGAAACTGAGAAGAAAGTGACTGAGAAACTGAGTTCCAAAAAGTGTATAATATTTCAGCCTGTCCATCCTGTGAACAACGAAAACGTATTCACTTACTTTAAAGAAATTATAATAGATAATATATAACATTGAAATTTTATTTAAACATAAGTAAACAAGAGTTTCTACAATATTAATAGCTAAATGTAAATATATTAATGACTCGATCATTTTTCCTGCTCATGTCTTGTTCTGTCTCTTATTTGCTGTGTAGTCATTTCACCATTCTATGCCCAATTCTTTATAATTGTTGTTGTTGTGAAGTGCCATCGAGTCGATTCCAACCTATAGTGACCCTGTATAGGGTTTCCAAGGAGCAGCTGGTTAGCTTGAACCGCCGACCTTGCAGTTCAAACAGCTTTGCAGTCTGACGCATTAACTCACAGAACCACACCAGGACTCCGTTCCTTATAATAGATCTTATAAAAGAGAGACACTAACACCTACATTATGGGATTCCTATAAGGATCAAATAAATCCAGAAAAGTAAATTCCAGGACCAATGACTGACATTATTATAAGCTCTTAATGAATGTTAGCTATTAGTATTATAATTAGTATTGCCTTTATATGTAGAAGTCAATCTATATGAACATGACAAAATGATGGACAAAGCATAGATCAAAAAGGACCACAGGAAATGAGAACTGCTGAAATCTAGCTATAGCTACAACAAAAATAAAAGCAGGGATTGCTGCTGTTCAGTTTAGCACAATGCTCCTAATGTTGTGTTTGAAACAGGGAGGACATTTTAAATAAGTGTTTGAAAAAGTAACCACTATTTAAAAAAAAAAAAAAAATTAGTTCAAGCATTGTTTGTTAAAAAGAAACAGAGTGCTTTAAATGTTTTTAAATTTTTATGTTGTTGAGAATATACACAACAAAATATACTGCATATACAAATAATTTCAAGTTTCTACATGCATAATTCAGTGGCATTAATTATAGTCATCAAGTTGCACAGTCATCTTCACTCATCGTTTTCTCCCCCATTAACAATGAGTTGCTCCTCCCAATTAAAATAAACTCACTGTCCCCTAAGCGTCCTATATTATCTTTCTAGTTGCTATTATCAGTTCGATCCCATATAGGTTGGTGCAGGACTGGGTACTGTCTTGTTCTGTTATGGGTAAGGTTGCTACGAGTTGGAATTGGCTCGACAGCACATAACAACAACAAAGATATCTCTAAAGGGAGTAACGTGCTCAAAGAAGACATTCTTTTTTACTTGTTGTTATTAAGGTGCTATCAAGTGGGTAACAACTTATAGCAACCTTATGTACAACAGAATGAAACACTGCCTAGTCCTGTACCAACATCACAATCCTTCACATGCTTGAGCCAACTGCTCTTGCCACTGTGCCAATCCATCTCATTAGGGGGTCTTCCTTTTTTTTTTTTTTTTTTTTTTTTTTTT
>NW_006408550.1:622802-623914 GCF_000296735.1 Chrysochloris asiatica
TGTGTATAGTAGGTTTTTATGCTGTTTAAAATGGCATTTGCAGTGAAAAAGTAATTGGTTTAAAAAAATTCTATCAGGGAATTTCCAGCATCGTTTCTATCATCAAGGACATATTTTCCAACTACTAATCCTTCCTCTTTGTTTCCAACCTTTACATTCCAATTGCCAGTATTTATCCATACATCTTGATTGCATGTTTGATCAATTTCAGACTGAAGAAGTTGGTAGAAGTCTTCAATTTCATCAATACTGGCTTTAGAGGTTGGTGTGTAAATTTGAATAATACGGTTAATTTGAATACAGTTAATGCAACTATTATTCAAATTAACCCTCTTGAGCAAAGAGAAGCTAAAGCAAATAGAAGCTATGAAGAAGCAAAAGCATGGAACAGAAAATTTTCAAGGGCAGCTTGAGAAGACAAAATCAAGTGTTTTAATAAACTGTGCAAAGACATGGGCTTAAAAACCCAGAAGGGTAGAACACACTCAATGTTTCTCAAGCTTAAAGAATTGCAGAAAGAGTCAAGTCTTAACTTAAAATACTGAAGGATTCTATGGGCAAAATAAAGTCCTAGTGTGCTACTGTAGGATAAGCACTGGAATGCTAACTGCAAGGTTGGCAGTTCAAACCTACTAGCTGCTCCTTGAAAACACTATACAGGGTCACTAAGAGTCAGAAACTACTCAACAGAACTTAAGAACAACAACAACAACAGGCAAAATAATGAATGATTCATAAAGCATCAAAAGAAGATGGAAGGGATATACAAATTCACTGTATAAAAAAGAAATCTTCAAAGGTTAACCATTTCAAGAGGTAGCATATGATCAAGAAGTCCAAGCTGCACTGAAGGTTGGCTCCAATGCAAATTGATGGAATTCAAACTGAAATTTTTCAACAAACACTTTGAGGCACTTGAGGCACTTATTCATCTATTCTAAGAAATTTGGATGATAACTACCTGGCACACTGATTGGAAGAGATGCTTATTTGTGCCCATTTCAAATAAAGGTGAGCCAAAGGAATGAGGATATCATAGAAGAATATCATTAACATCACATGCGAGAAATTTTTGCTGAAGATAATTAAAAAACAGTTGCAACAGTACATCA
>NW_006408550.1:641459-642058 GCF_000296735.1 Chrysochloris asiatica
AATGAGATGATATACGATGGAATGAATGTAAAACTAAAGTTCTCCCATGTAAACTATCATATAATTCACAATAAAACATTAAAAAAAAAGAAAGACTATATACAATATAAAAATCTTGAAAGATTATCCTCTCTGGATAATAGGATTAAATACGATGCTCGCTTTTCTCTCTAAAATTCTGTAGGAAACTAATGTAGATAATTTTCTAATATTAAAAAGAAAAGTAAATTCTTTTTATAGAAACTTTAGCACTGAAATACACTCTTCCCTAGAGACCAATGTTCCACCAGAATGTAGCTTTAAAAATTAGTTTTCCTTATAGTTTATTGCAGTTTTTCATAATCTTTAACTATTGGTTTAACCCGAAGGGGGACATTTTCATTTATCTAAGTTGATTAACTTAATTCAAGTTTGATTTCTCCCTAATAAGAGACATGAGATGCTGTGGATTAAGATTTTATACGGTAGTTAAGATTTGGAGGCCACAAACACTATAAACATCTAAATTTTTACACCACTCCTCACAAAACAATGTTTGCACTCCTGGGATTAATACTGTTGAGAATGTATGTTGTTGTTAAGTGCCATCGAGTCACTAC
>NW_006408550.1:642958-680161 GCF_000296735.1 Chrysochloris asiatica
GCATACAGGTTGAATAAGTATGGTGAAAGAATACAACCCTGTCGCACACCTTTCTTAATTTTAAACCATTTAGTGTTCTGAAACTGCAATCAGCAATAAGTTTTTTGTCTTTGAATAATCAAATTAGATATGGTACGCATCCTACAATCCTTAAAGCACTGTTCCCTTGGCTAACCTTACTATTTCCTTTGGTTTCATTCTCCTCTTGGGATACTCCCTTTCCTTTTTTACAGTGTTTCCCAAACTCACTGATGGCATTAAAAAAATTGAGAACACATTCCAATATATATTTATTAAAGATATGTAAGTATTATTGTGTGTGCAACATAAAGTACACAAAATGTTATAAAGGATAAGATTTTTTTAAATACATAAAAAGAAATTATGGCTATCTTTTTCCACCAGAAAATATATATGCCTCTTTGGAATACAGGGTTCTACATGGATTTATGTAAGTTGCAGTACCTTGAGCTCCTGTCCAGGCACATTTTTTTTTTTTACTCTACGGGCAAACTCATCAATCATTGTGACCTTAATTGCCACCTCTGAGTGGCTGTCTCAAAAATTTATGGTATTTGCCCAGACCTACTTGCTTACCTGACACCTTCACTTGGATGTCACATGAACACTTCAAAGTCAGCATATCCAAATCAGAGCTCCTTATCGTTCCTCTTCAATGCATTTGCAGTTAAATGGAAGTCACTACTGTCTGGTAAGAGGTCTTGTCAAACCAGAAGCCTTGCTGTAATCCTTGATACTTTCCTTGCCACTTCACTTCTACTCATCTGTCCCTATGACTTGGTAGTTTTATACCCTGAATAGTTCTCAAATCAATCCACATCTCTCCCTTCGCACTGCAATCAAATTGAAAGTCATCTTTATCTCTTTCTCAATTACTGAAACAGTCTATGTTTCTCTAGACTTGGCTGCTCTGATCTATAGCCCACAATATACACATAGGAACATGTCATTTATACTTAAGATGAAGTTCAAAACCCTTAAGGTAGTGTATGATGTTTGCCTGTCCCCTCTAGCCACGTCTTGCATTGCTCTATTCCTTCTAATCAACACTGAACTTTAGTTCCTCAAAATTGTAATGTTCTTTCCTTTTACCTGCTTCTTTTTGTACACTGCTTCCCTTTCACCAAGCGAACTGCATTACCATTCAAGACTAAGCTTTTTAAAGGTAACTCCATGAGGTAATCATACTATATATTTTCATACACCTTGCAACTCTTTGGAAGTTATCAAAATATAATTAATTATTTCTATAATTATTTGCCTAATGTCTACTTCCTATTGGTACTTCTGTTCTACTCATTTCTCTATTTTCAGTGCCTAAAATAAGGACTATGATAGCATCAATCAAAATGTAGAACAAAAGAACTTAAGCATACTCCTTTTTTTTTAAAATATTCTGGAATATTTTCTTACATTATAACCCAATATATTATTTTGCTTATAAATATATGTTAAACAAGGAAAACTAAGGAGCTAGTGATAATTTTATTTACATTCCATTCTTTTAAATTTGAGGGAATAGTGAGGTTGTTTGAAAGATGTATTTTTCCTACAGAGGAATGACATTTTAAGGAAACATCTCAATATATAAATCAATCTTTATGGAAACAGCAACTGAAATTTTATTATAGAGAAAATAAGCCAAACTCTACTCTGATAGTTCAGGTTTTGTTGTCAATTTTTGCTGGGCCAGGATTCTCAGTGCTTTGCAATTAAGGTGTAATAATCCTCTATGATACCTAATATAATGTAATTAGCTTCCCCAGAATATGATCTGATGTGATAAGCCTTGAGCTGATGTAATTATCCTATGTGTTGTAAATACTCACTTTTATGAAGTGAATGAGGACTCCTGGTGTGTCACTATAGGATAAGCAGTGGACTGCAAACCATAAAGTGTGAGGTTCAAACCCACAAGCCACTCCTTGGAAGCCCCATATGGGGATACAAGGAGTCAGAACCAACTCAATGGCACTTAACAACAACAACACTAAACTCCATTGAAATATCTTTATACCAACTCCACAGTCTTGAATATTTCAGCCTTAAACTTGAATTCAAGTAATGTTAGTCCTTCAATTTTGTTTTCTTTCATTACTAGGAATGAAGGTTGGAGTCTGTCAAATGTTTTTCCATCATTTATCAGATGATCATGTGGATTTTCTGTTTTAGTGTGTTATCCTTTCCTATTCCAATCTGCCCTATATTAAAACCTCATTATATCCTCATAATTTTTAACCTCTCATATTTCCCATAACTTGTCATTATACTGATTCAAAAACTATACACTGTGTTAAATATCAATTATTACAATCCCCTCCCTGCAACAACATTTATCCTACTTTTTTCCTGGTGGCTCCCCATTTACATCTTATAGTTCACAAATGATCAAGAAAAAAGTATTTATGTACACTTGCAAAACAATCTCTAAAGATTGTTCCACTCAAAAGAGTTTTGAGTCACCACTTCTCTAAAGCGTTCCACTCAATCTCTTTCTTCTTGATAGCCCTGGGATCATCTGCTACTGAAATCTTCCTAGTGCTTTTTAAATACTCACTTGTTTCTAATTTAATTCTTAAAAAAAAAAACTTTCTAGAGCAGAATGTTTACTTATAAAACATTTTCAGATTCTAGTCTTTGCTATAAGTATGTAGTTAATTCAATACTACTGTGGTGCTATGGGTTAGTGCGCCAGACTGCAAAGGTCAACGGTTCAAGCTCACCAGCCACTCCTCGGAAAACCCTATACAGGGTCACTGTGGGTCGGAACTGACTTGATGGCACTTAACTACAACAAGAACAATGTACATCGTATACAAATTTATGTCCTTATTTGAAACAGCTAGAAATAGTCTTTCTTGATGTTCAGAAGTACACAACATATGTTAAGAGATGATGTAAAATAACACCCTTTAAACACCTTTGTTCTTCTTTTAATTCATAAGGAATGGTTCCATTTGGGTGATGTAATTGTGAACTATCATGTCTTGGAGGCTGCACAGTGGGTAGTGGTGGGGGATGGAAAAGGAGGTACAGAGGAAAGGGTTCTGTGCTATAAGTTAGACAAGTTCAGATTGTCTAAACATTGTTTTACATGTGCATTTTAGTTAACATTGTTGTGTGTTAAAAGTCTACACAAATTCTAATGCCCATAGTATATTAAAAGTAGAGGCAGTAAAACAATCTCTCTAGATGTCATTGTGTTTACAGGAAGGAATTCAGCTATCTTCTGGGAGTGACTTTTCTTGATCCACCTCTTTGAACTAGAAGTATTTCTGTTCTTAGACATTGAAATGGTGGAAGAACAGGAGGAAGGGCAAAGGGAAGGGCTCTCGGCTAATAGATCCATATTTAGAAACAAGTCTATATGTGCAATTAAGAAAATCAAATATCTGTGTTTATTGTGAAGTTTTTTTTATTATTATTTTTCAGCATTAATAATGCACTGTACTGCAAAGCTGATATAAGCTGCAATATCGGCAGTTCAAATTCACCAGTTGCTCCTCTGAAACCCTACACAGGGTAGCTATGGGTTGGAACAAAATCAACAGCACTTAACAATGAAACAAGTCTTTTGGTTTGTTTTTCTTCAGCCACCATACATCTGTCAGTTAGTGGTACTGAGGTGGTTTGCGTGTTGTGATGATTCTGGAAGCTATGCCACCTGGATTTTAAATACCAGCAAGGTCACATATAGTGGAAAGGTTTCAGATGAGCTTTCAGAAGAAATCAGATTAGGATGGACTACTTATGAATATTTAGTCACAGAAAACCTTATGAATAGTAGTGGAACTCTACCAGATAGCACCAGAATACTGAATATTGAAACATGATGAAGAGCACCAGAATACTGTCAGATAACCATATCTGTCATTATTATGCCAGAAGATGAGCCACTCAGGTGGAAGGCACTCAAATATGAGTGAGAAAGAGCTGTCTCCTCAAAGTAGAATTCATCATGATGACGTGACCATCAGGACCTTCATTTACTGATGGGGCACAACTCAAAATGAACAGAAACAACTGAAAACATCCATTAATAATTGGAACATGAATGTACGAAGTATGAATCTAGGAAAACTGGAAATTGTCAAAAATGAAATGAAACGCATAAGCATGCTATCCTAGATATTAGTGAGCAGAACTGGACTGGTACGGGCTATTTTGAATCTGACAGTCACATGGTTTACTATGTCATGAATCAAAAATTGAAGAAGAATAGTGTCACATTCCCCATAGGAAAGAACTTATCAGGATCTGTCTTTATGTGCAAAGCTGTTTGTAATAGGATAATATCCATATGCCTATAAGGAAGACCAGTTAATATTCCTATTATTCAAATTTACATGCCAACAACAAAAGCTAGTGATGATTAAATTGAAGAATTCTACCAAATTCTTCAGTCCGAAATTAATTAAACATGCAATTAAGATGTATTGATCATTACTGGTGATTGGAGAGCAAAGGTTGGAAACAAAGAAGAAGGATCAGTAGTTGGAAAATACGGCCTTGGTGATAGCAACAATGCTGGAGATCCCATGGTAGAATTTTGCAAAACAAATGACTTCTTCATTTGTTTTTTAAAAAGTATTGCAAATACCTGTCTAAATAACACAAAAGACAACTATTCTCATGGACTTCACCAGGTGGAATACACAGAAATCAAACTGACTACAGCTGTGGAAAGAGATGCATATCATCAGCCAAAACAAGGCTAAGGGAATTGGGGAACAGACCATCAATCGCTCATATGCAAGTTCAGGCTGAAGCTGAAGAAAATTAAAACAAGTCCAAGAGAGTCAAAATATGACCTTGAATATATCCCACATGAATTCAGAGATGATCTGAAGAACAGATTTGATGCATTAGACACTAAAGACCTAAGACCAGAAGAGTTGTGGGATGATATCAAGAACATCATACAGGAAGAAATCAAAAAATCATTAAGACAAGAAGGAAAACACCAAAATGGATGTCAGAAGATACTCTGAAATTGACTCTCCAGCATAGAGATGCTAAAGCAAATGTAAGAAATGAGGAGGTGAAAGAACTGAATAGAAAATTTCAAAGAGCAGATTGAGAAGACACAATCAAATATTACAGTAAAATATGCAAAGTCCTGGCGTTAGAAAACCAAAAGGAAAGCACACAATTAGCATTTCTCAAGCTTCGGAAACTGAAGCAAAAATTCAAGCCTTGACTTGTAAAACTAAAGGATTCTGAGGAGCTCTGGTAGAGCAGTGAGTATGAGTTGGGCTGCTAACCTCAAGGTCAGCAGTTCGAAAGTACCAGGTGTTCTATGGGAGAAAGATGAGGCTTTATAGCCTCAGAAACTGTGTTCAGAAAGATTTATAGCCTCAGAAACCCTATACAGAGTCACTATGAGTTGGAACCGGCCAAATCCATGGCACACAACCACCACCATCATGGGAAAAATACTGAATTATTCAGAAAGCATCAAAAGATGGAAAGAATACACAGTGTCGCTGTACCAAAAAGAAATGGTTAATGTTCTCCCATTACAAGAGGTATCATATAATCAAGGGCCAATGATCCTGAAGAAAGAATTCAAGGTGCACTGAAGGCTCCAGGCAAAGAACAAGGCTCCAGGAATTGATGAAGTACAAATTGAGATCTTTCTACAAACTGATGAAGTACTGGAGGCACTCACTCATCTATGCCAAGGAATTTTGGAAGACAGCTACCTAACCAACCAATTGGAAGAGATCCATATTTCTGACCATTCCAAAGAGTGGTGACGCAATGGAATGTGAAAATCATGGGACAATAGCATTAAGAGCTCAATGAATGTAAATTTTTTTCTAAAGATAATTCAAAATCGGTTGCAAATATACACTGACAGAGCACTGACAGTGATTCAAGCCAGATTCAGACAAGGACATCTGCTGATGTTAGATGTATCTTGGCTGAAAGCAGAGAATACAAGAAAGATGCTTACCTGTGTTTTATTGACTACACAAAGGCTTTTGATTGTGTAGTCAATACAAGCTATGGACAACACTGCAGAGAATGAGTATTCCAGAATACTTAATTGTGCTCATAAGGAACCTGTACACAGACCAAGAGGCAGTTGTTTAAACAGAACATGGGAACACCGAATGGTTTAAAATTAGGAAAAATGTGTTACAGAGTTGTATGTTTTCACCATATTTATTCAACCTATGCTGAGCACATAATCTGATAAACTGGATTATATGAAGAAAAACATAACGTCAGGATTGGAGAAAGATTCAATAACTGCAATATGCAAACGATACAACCTTGCCTGCTGAATGCAAACAGGACTTAAAATACTTACTAACGAATATCAAAGACCACAGCCTTCTGTATGGGTTGCACTTCAAGGTAAATAAAACAAAAATCCTCACAACTGGACCAATAAACAATATCCATGGAAATGGAGAAAAGACTGAAGCTGTCAAAGACTTCATTTTGCTAGGATCAGCCATCAACACTCATGGAAGCAGCAGTCAAGAACTCAAACAACATATTGCATTAGGCAAATCTGCTGCACAAGACCTTTTTAAAGCATTTTAGAGCTAAGATGTCAGTTTGAAGACTAAGGGGCACCTGACCCAAGCCATGGTATTTTTATTAACCTCATATGCATGTGAAAGTTGGAGAGTGAATAGGGAAGATTGTAGAAGAAATGATGCATATGAGTTATGGTGTTAGAGGTGAATAATAAAAGTAGTATGGACTACCAAAAGAACAAACAAATCTGTGTAGTTAGAAACAGACAGAATGCTCCTTGGAAGCCAGTAGGGCCAGATTTTGTCTCGCATACTTCACACATATTGTCAGGAGGGACTAGTCCCTGGAGAAGGATATCATGTTTAGTAATGTGGATGGTTGGATGGTTAGATGAATTGGCACAATGTCTGCAGCAAAGATTGTGAGGATGGCACAGGAACAGGCAGTGTTTTGTTCTGCTGTGCATAGCGTGACTGAGTCCATATCAACTCGATGGCACTAACAACAACAAGTGATAGTGTATGATAAAAAAAAGCATTGTCTTTTAATTATAATTAATGAAAATCCCTTGGACATGAAAATTTTAAAGCATCTCTTAGCAGTGTACATCAAGCTAGTTAGGTTAACAGAGGAGAGGCAGAATGACGTGCAAAGTGAGGAAATGTGTGCAGTTGTGTCCATATTTCCATTTTGATGATAATCGTTGATGTATGGACCCATCTCTTGGTTATACCATAAGGATACATTGTTGAATTTGATGGAAATACCTTGGTTATATTTTAGTAGTACAGATCTGATCATGAATTCTCTTGGATGCATTATACTTACTGTACTTTTACTCTATGTTTCATTTTGAAATGAATGCAGTATTTTAAATAGTAAATCTGTCAATATCTTTATCTACTTGCCTATTACCATTTTTGTCTTTTATGAAACTTCTTGATCCCAAGAAAGTCAGGAATTTTGTTTTCCTTCCTGATTGAATCAGTATCGTGTATTCTTGGTTGTGACAATACCCATGGCTTGCAATCGGTAAATATGCAAGTGTGAGAAAAGCATGACTCCACACTGTGTGACCTCAACCATCTCAAACTATGCTCAGTTGTGCGTACACACACAAAGGATGTCAAACTGTAATCATTAAATCATCAAAATGATTTTGGATGCCTTTTGTATTCTATGCTTTTCAGTTTTCTATAGTGAACATATTACAGAAGTTGAAAAAATGTCATTTTTAAAAGCTGCATGGAGTCTCCATTGTTTGTAGAATCATCAGCTTGTTCACACACACCCGAATTCATAGAGATATTTTAGATTTTCCATCAGATAATTCAAATCTCTGCAGCGTACAGAATTCTTTAGAAGTATAAAATCTGATTTGCTTTGTTATAATTGTTTTGTGCTGATTCTCACCCATTGTTGTTAGGTCCACCCAGTCAGTTCTGACTCAAAGTGACCCTATGCATAATAGAAAGAAACACTGCCTGGTCCTGAGTCACCTTCACAATTCTTGTTCCATTGAAGCCTATTGTTTTTGCCACTATCATCTAGCTCGTTGAAGGTCTTACACTTTCTTGCTGACCCTCCATTTTACCAACTCTGATATCCTTCTCCAGGGACTCTTTCCTCCTGATTACACATCCAAAGTATGAGAGAGAAAGTCTCACCATCCTGGTTTCAAAGGATCATTCTTGTACTTATGCTAAGACAGATTTGGTTACTCTTCTGGGACTCTATGGTACTTTCAATAATCTGCTATAATACAATAATTCAAATGCAATGATCCTTTATGGTCTTCATTATTGACTGTTCAACTTTACAGGCATATGAGGTAACTGAGAGCACCATGGTTTGAATCAGGTGCACCTTAGTCCTCAAACTGACATCTTTGCCATTGAACAATTTAAAAGAGGTCTTTTTGCAGCAGAATTGCCTAACACAATATGACATTTGATTTCTTTATTGCTGCTTCCATGAGGGTTGATTGTAGATTCAGAAAAACAAAGTATTTGACAATTTCAACCTTTTCTCCATTTATCATCATGTTAGTTCTTGGTCCAATTGCGATTTTTGTTCTCTTTGCATTGAGGTGCAATGCATACTGAAGGCTGTAATCTTTGATTTTCTTTAGTAAATATTTTAAGTCTTCTTCATTTCCAGCAAGCACGGTTGCAACATCTGCATATCATGGGTTGTTAATGAGTCTTCCTCCAATTCTTATGTTAGCAATGTTAACCTTCGCTCCATGTCCTCTTCTGGATCTGGTTTAAATTTCTGGCCATGCTCTTCTTCATATAACCTAGTTTCTCAGATTATTTGCTCAGCACACAGATTGAATATGTATGGTGAGAGGATATAACCCTGGTGCATACCTTTTCTGCTTTTAAACCATTCAGTATCCCCTTGTTCTCTTCTAACACTGAATTTTGGTTACGTACAGACTCCTCATTAGCACAAGCATGTGTTCTGGAAAACCCATTGTTCGCAATTGTATTCACAGTTTGTCATGATCCATGCAGTCAAAAACCATTGCATAGTCAATAATGCACAAGTAAACATCTTTCTAGTATATTCTGCTTTTAGCCAATATCCATCTGATGTCAGCAATGTTATCCATAGTTCCACGTCCCCAACTGGATCCTGCTTGAGTTTCTGGCAGTTCTGTCAATATAACATTGCAACTGTGTTGGAATTATCCTAAGCAAATTTTTACTTGCAAGTGATATTAATGATATTGTTTGATGATTTCTGCATCTCACTTATACCTTCTAAGTTATTTATAAAATAGGTATTTTGTTTTTTTACTATCAGCACATATTGTGGAGATACTATCTAACAATATGTGGAGAAATCTGATGGTTAAAACTGGAAATGCTTTCCTCTAGAGGGTCTGCAGTTTCTTTTAATGGGACCATGTTAACACCTTCATGGAGCCTGGCTTATATAAGGCTCCAGGGTTTATTCTTCCATCTTGCTAGAGACTAACTCTCGAGTACTTGTCCCATCACTGATGTGGGCAACTCTGATCCCACAGCTTGTACACTCACCTTACAGATCACAAATCTCCATTCGAGTTTCAGCTATTTTGTCTGGGTGCATGCTCCTCAGAAGTTCTCACACTTTGTGCATGTTTGATAGCCCATCGAGAATGAGGTTTTTAAAAATGATTCCAGAATTTATTTGATCTATAGTTGGAGAGCCCTTAATGATAGGTGCAGCATTATACTAGTAGAGGAGTCCTGGTGTAGTGCTATGGGTTAATGCATGGGACTGCAAAGTCAGTTTGAACCCCAAGGCCGGTGGTTTAAGCTCACCAGCCACTGCTTGGAAACCCTATACAGGGTCACTATGGGTCAGAACTGACTCAATGGCATTTAATAACAATACTAGTAGAGTTCTGGTGTTGTGCAATAGGTAGGATAAGCACTGGAGTACTAACTACAAGGCCAGCAATTTAAACCCACTAGCTGCTCCTAGGAAACACTATACAGGGTTGTTATGAGTCTGAACTGACTTGACGGCACTTACCAACAACAAAAACAAAATAGAGTAAGCAGAAACCATTTAATCTTTACAGATAAAAATATTCACTGATATAATTGCTTAAACTTTTAATTTGATGGGCTTTTCACCATTCAGTATGCCACAGATAATGAGTTAATAAGCGTCTTTCTCATAATATTAAAAGGGATGCATATTTGGGTGTCCTAAAATTTTACTGAGTCACCGTCAATGCTATTCTAGAATCACTTGATATGCATAAAAGGGCAAAAGAAAACACATTCTTTTTCATAGTTAGAATTCTCATTAGTACTATAGCTGTTCAAAATGCTGAACACATTCCAAATTTAGTTTAATGCATCCTACACACATGATTACCAGATTCTGCTCGATGATAAAAATTGCTGGCTTAGAAAATTAAAGTACCATATCTACACTCCCACATACAACTAGGCTGGCTTAATTCCACAGATTAGAATCTACAACCTATCTTCCACTGTGTGGATCCTGAACAGTCAATAATTTGCTGCACTCATTTTGAAGCAAAGTGTTATATACATAACATTGATCATTATACAGTAATATGAGAACCCTAACTGGTGTCAAAAGATACCAAAATTGAACTTTTAATACCTAATAACCAGCTTAAAAATTGAATTTAAAAATGAGATGATGTAACCATTATTCAGAAAATATAATATTACAGAAGGGAAAAGAATACTTAACATTGAAATACTATGAATATTCAATATGAATTTATAGGTATGAATGTGTCTTTTGAAATTATAGTTTGAACTGAAAATCAGCAGCTAATTATACAAGATAGCAAGGACATTTATTAAATTAAGTAGAAGCAGAATTAGTTACCTCAATTAAGCAACAGCACAGATGAAAATCTGAATACAAAATGCATTCAAACCAGTCAACATTTAAACTAAAATACTGCTAAGAGTTGTTATACCTGATAATACGGTTGGTCCAGTTTTATCTTATTGTCAACCCATTTATGGCTTCTTTATTTACACTTTGATACAGTCTTTACAAGATGATGAGCATTTACTGCAAACCCTTCTGAATTAATAAAGTATTACAGAAACTACCGTCATGGAGGGTTCTTTTTCTTCTCTTGCAGGCTCTTAAGATAAGACTTCACATATTAATATGAATAGTTTTCTCTATCATCTAGAATCGAATATCTTACCAAACACAAAGGTATAATTAGGAATGTTGTTGTTGTTGCTAAGTGCCATTGAGTCGGATCCAACCCATAGTGACCCTGTATAGGGTTTCCAAGGTGCAGCTGGTAAGCTTGAACCACTGACCTTGCAGTTCGAACAGTTTTGCAGTCTGGCGCATTATGTGAAAATACTGTTTTATAAGTAAATCCATATGTTTCATTTTTGCCTAAAAAAAGTACTGCAGGGCAACTAATTATTCATCACGGCCCTTCTAATCAAATTTCTCAATTCAGCGATGTACTGCAAATCCTAGTGTCTATGTTTGTAAATATGAACCCATTTTGATATACTTGTTAAGGTGTAACAATTAAAGTTGGGCTAAGGAGCTCTGGTAGCGTAGTGGCTACGAATCGGGCTGCGAACCTTAAGGTCAGCGGTTCGAAACTACCAGCCGCTCCGCGGGAGAAAGATGAGGCTTTCTACTCCCGTAAAGATTTACACCCTCGGAAACCCTGTACAGGGTCGCTATGGGTCGGAACCGACTCGACAGCACCTAACAACAACAACAAGGAATAAGGAAGCAACTCTATTGCACAAGACATCGTTAAAGTGTTCAAGAGCAAAGGTGTCTGTTTGAAGACTAAGATATGTTTGACCCAAGCCATGGTTCTTTCAATAGTCTTATGTGTGTATGAAAGTTGGACAGTGAATAAGAAAGACCATAGAAGAATTACTGCATTTGAGTTATGGTGTTGGAGAAAAAAAATTTAAATCCCAGGGACTGCCAAAAGAACACACAAATCTGTGTTGTAAGAAGTACAATCAGAATGCTCCTTAGACGCCCGGATGGTGAGACTTGGTCTCTCATCCTTTGGACATCAGAAGAGGCCAGTCCCTGGAGAAGGACATCATGCTTGGTAAAGTGAAGGAGCAGAGAAAAAGAGGAAGACTCCCAATGAAATGGACTGGTACAGTGATACGGCAATGGGCTCAAGCGTAACAATTGTGAGGATGGCGCAGGACTGAGTGGTATTTTGTCCTGTGTATACACGGTCTCTATGAATCAGAACTGAATTGATAGACCCTAACAACAACAGAAGGCCTGGTGTGGAGCTGAGGGCTAATGAGCCAGACTGCAAAGCCATTGGAACTGCAAGGTCAGCAGTTCAAGCTCACCAGCTGCTCCTCAGAAACCCTATACAGGATCACTATGAGTCGGAATCGACTCGATGGCATTTAACAACAACAACAACAAGAGTAAGGATTACAGTGGAACTATGGATTTAAAGAGCACAACCCTACTAGAGGATATAACTCAAATCATCAGCCTTGGGGAAAAGTTCTGACTTCAGTTGATAGGACTGCTTTGCAAAAACTCTTTCTTGCCCTGGATCTTGCATCTGGTTCATTACACCTGACTTCAGTTTGTGGGACTTTCGACCTATCACCTGACTTGCTTCACCAGCTCCCACAGCCTGGTGCATCAACAGCCTATCATCTGTCCTACAGATATCGGTTCCTCAGCTCCTGAGACTACATGGGTGAGAAGATTCCTCCAGACTTATCTCTGAACTGCAGATTTGGGACTTGCCAGCCTCCACAGAGGAAATATAGCATGAGCTACATTCACAGTCGTGAGTTCTGTGAGATTCACAGAACTATATTCACAGTTGTGAGAACTCACAGAGCTATATTCACAGTTGTGAGTTCTGTGAGACTTTGCAGCATGTCACAGAACCTTGGTACATGAAGGAGGGAAGGTCTGGTGACTGATATCAAGGACAATGGAGGGGTGTACAGCATGTTGGGAAAGTCGGACAGTTGGGATATCTTCAACCTCCAGCTCACAGGACCAGACTTGTGCTGATCTTTCTAAAAGAAATTATCTACGTAGGCATATAAGTCATTGACTAATTCTAATTTTTACAACACATCACAGAAATATGGAAAACGATCAAATATAACATCTGATAATTTTGTGGCTATGAGAATTATTTTCACTACTTTTCAAGGTCACAAAATTATCAGATGTTAGATCATAAACTCACAATTCCTTAATAAAAGGAAAAATACACTCAGAGTAAATCCTTGATATACGTGTTTTTACGTACTATAGTGTACCCAACTCAGCACAATCCCATGTGTTTCAGAGTAGAACTGCCCTCCATGAGCTTTACAACAAATGCGACCTTTCAGAAGTAGGTAGCCAGCTCTTTTTTTCGGATGCATCTCTGGATAAATCTGAACCACTAATATTTCAGTTAGTAGCTTAGTGCTTAACCATTTGAGTCAGGACCCAGCGACTCATGCATTTACAAAGAAAATTTATATTGTTAGATAAGGCTGTCAAGAAACGCACTTCCCAACGACAAGAAAACCACTCTTTAAGAAAGGAACATGAATGATGCTGGCTCAAGGAAACAGATGAAAATATTTTCATTGAAATATACCTTAACTATTTCTTCAATGAAACAAATATGAGAAACAGGGTCTCTCTTCTTGGCTAATACTTTTTGCAGATGTTGTACCTAAAAAAAAAAAAAAAAAAAGGAGGAGTGTTATAAATATAACTGGGCATTTTCCATCAAAACAAATGAGAACCTTTGATAGTAGTAAAGTAAGAAAAGGGAGACAACATTTTGCTACAGTCTTTAAATACAGTATAATAAGCTAACATAGAAGTGCCCAGAAATTTTAAGAATCTGTACAAGATTTAAAACATAATTTTTGTTTTTTTACTTTTTTTTTTCTTCTACCTTCCTTTTTTTTAAATGTTTTAGTATGAATTATGTGATAGTTTACATGTGAGAACATTAGTTTTACATTCATTCTATTGTACATCGTATCATTGCCATGGTTTAAAACATAATTTAAACTGTTTCCAATCTCTAAACTAATTACCTGTCCACAGACAGTACAGATATGATCCATAAGCTTCTCCAGGTTGGTCCAGAGGGAAGCACGGAAAACTGCAGTATGCCCTGGGGTTGGCATAGTAGATCGTCCAGGACCTCCTGCTTATGAACGACAAACACAAAAATGTTCTCAATATAATGAAATGTGTGCTATTACAACATGACAAAATGTAGGCGGGGATTCAAAAAGTTCATGGGACATCATACTGCAAAAAAAAAAAAAGATTATCAAAAAATTCCATGATCTTTCTTTTGGAAAGTCTAAATTTTTATTAATTGACAAAAAGTTTTTTATTACTGGTAGAAAAAGGTAGAGAATAAAATGGAAAATCAAGTTTTATAAGGAGAAAAAGAGCAGAAAACTTTGAAAGTTGCCATTAGTAAATCTAACGCCAAGAGAGAAGGTAGTAACCTTTTATGAAAATGAAGTCTTATTTTCTACCTCCTTGGGTGGTCAATCTATCAGCAAAACAATAAATACTATAGCCTGTCATGTCCCAAAGCTTTATATATATAGTATACCTTTATGTATATAATATACCTCATATACATATGTACTATATGTATCCCGCCGCAACTTGGTTTTTCATGTGACGATTTTCAAAACTATCTGTTGCTAATTGTGTTTATTTAAATGCTGTGTAGTAGTCTTCTTAGCAATGATAGAATAAAGTCAATCCATTCTCTTATAGAAGGAAGGTTTATCTCACCTTATTACTATTATAAACAACACAATAAAAATTCTTATACATGTGTGTCAGAGCCTCTTATAAGAGAAATTATAAAACCAAAGTTTGATAGTTAAGGATTTTCTTTAATCAACTTGACTGGGCCAGGATTATCAGTGGTTGGCAGCTGAGATGTACTTATCTCCGTAATGAAATCTAACACAATGCATTGAACTTGATGATGATTGCCTATGAGTCGCCAATCAACTGAAAGGATGTTTCTTTGGGGTTGTAGTCTGCTTCCAACATATTAGACACTCGGCAAAACTTGTTTGCTTTTCTGCTGGATCTTGCATCTGGTTCATCTTTCGACCTCTGGTTCTCTGAACCTGAGCCAGTAGCCTTCCTTTTCTGATTATCTGCCTGGGAGCCATCACCAGCCTGCCTGTCTACCCATCTTGGTTCATCTGACCTGAACTTGTGAACCATTTCCTTATTTAGATATAAATTTCACTGGTTTTGCTTCTCTAGAGAACCCAGCCTAAGACACATTGTTGTTGTTGTTGTTGTTGTTAAGTGCCGTGGAGTTGGCTCCAACTCAAAGCAAACCTGTACAGGGTTTCTGAGGCTTTAATTCTTCCCAAGAGCAAAAAGCCTAATCTTTCTCCCACAGAGTGGCTGGCGGCCTTGAGCCACAAATCTATGGTTTGCAACCCACTGCTTATCATATGGAGCCACTGCGCTACCAAGGACATTAGGTAAATAGACTTTTAACTTTAAATGTCAATTTCATAATACTTAATAAAACAAGTGAACCAATTTATTCTCCTACTTGGTGTGGCACTGTAGGATAAGTACTCGACTGCTAACCACAAGGTTGGCGGTTCCAACCCACCAGCCACTCCTTGGAAACCCTATATAGGGCGTCTATGAGACAAACCAACTTCATGACACTTAAGAACAGCATGTAAACAATTGCTTTTATTTTCTCTCCTCCTCTTCTCATTGCCATTTTTGACAACACAAGAGGGAATGAGGTTAAACTGCTACTGAAAATTTAAACATTAGATCAAACTTTGAGAATAATTGCTGGGAAAGGCTGAGAGTGAAATCTTCTTTGGCAATTTCTTTTAAAATCCCTTTCTAGAATAGACTTAATACCATGCAAATCAGAGGCCTGTGTTAATCTTTAAAAATCCCTTTGAGATGTAAGAGCCTTTTATCTATTTTTATCTAGTACAGTTTATTATGAGGTACATATAATCAATGACAATTAGAATCATGTTTATGTAGTAGCTATAACAATAAATGGTTGCAAATATTTTTTCTATATTAACAATGTTCTATTAATTCTACACAGGCAATTTCATTGCTCCTTTAGGATTAGGATACTTTCAGTAGAAAAATGGGAAGAAACAATTAGCGACAGTAGATACAAAGAATATTTTGGAGCAATTTTCTGTAGGCTGGAAAAATAAAATAGGACATAAAAGCTGAAAAAGAAATGGAATCAAGATAGATACGCTTGACTTATTTTAAGCAGAAGATACAACAGCAAAATGGAACGATAGGAAAGAAACAATAAAGGAGGCATAATTGACAATGTGGCAGAGAAGTGATCTACTGCAACAATATCCTTGAGGGAATGAATCCAGTGTAAAAGTATCATAGGTGGTTTTTGCTAAGAACAAGTACAATTCATCTATATTGACAAGAGAGAAAGAAGAATATATGGTAGAAATGTGGATATGGATTTTCAGAAAGTAAGTGAAAGCTATACATAACCCATGGTCTTTCCTATCTGTGAGGAAGTATCATATACAGTCATCTGCTACATAAAGTCCATTCTGGCAAAATCCAACTACATATAATCTGTGGTCTCAGTCCCTGTAAAGCCTGTTGCATTAAATATCCAAGGTGCATACAATAGTTTGTAATAATAAGCGGGTGCTACACTGCGATGGATGGAGCTCTGGTAGCGTAGTGGTTACGAATCGGACTGCAAACCTTAAGGTCAGCAGTTTGAAACTATCAGCTGCTCCGCGGGAGAAAGATGAGGCTTTCTACTCCCGTAAAGATTTACACCCTCGGAAACCCTGTACAGGGTCGCTATGGGTCGGAACTGACTCGATGGCACTTAACAACAACAACAACAACAACACTGCGATGGGCACCAAAGCCGTACTATTATTACTACTGTATTATTATGTTAAAGATGTTTTAGTAGACAGGCAAAACTTGGAAATATTGCAGGTATGTTTCCAGACCACAGGAATTAAGTAAGTACCACAATAAAATGTGTCACAAATGTTTGATTTCTCAGTGCATATAAAACATTATACTGTAGTCTATTAGTATGAGTCCTGGTGCTGTGGATTAATGCACTGGACTGTAAAGTCGGTTTGAACCACCAGGTCAGCAGTTCAAGCTCACCAGCTGCTCCTCAGAAACTCTACACAGGGTCATTATGGGTCGGAATTGACTCGACTGCACGTAAAACAACAATTAAGTATGAAACAGTTAATGAAATATTTAAACATCATGAAAAAGTTTAAATACTGTGAAAATAAATTAAATATACTAGGAAAAATGGTGCATGTCGACTATATTGATGCAGGATCGCCACAAACTTTCAACTGGTAAAACACACACTATTTGCAAGGTAAAACTAAAGCGATGCACAATAAGATGAGGTACACCTTTATGTGGAAGTATTTATTTATTTATTTTTAATGAATAGGTAGCCATACTCTAGACTATGCACTAAGGAAAACATCTGACTGATGGGAGATACAAACTGTACCTAACTGCTCCGAATTACACACAACCTGACTTAAAGACAGATTTAGGATGTTGAAATCACAGCGTGTCCAATTTCACAGAATGTATATGTGAATACCTCACCAAGTATGTGGTGGCAAGGAAAGGGTTGAAGACTGTTACTCTAGGGCTACTCATCTTCACCTTCAACTGTCTTTCCTAAATATTTTTCTTTAAGCTTTGGTGATTCAAGCACAAGGTCGCTATGAGTTGGAACTGACTGGATGGCACTTAAACACTACTTGTTGTGTTAAATGCCGTTGAGTTGGCTCTGACTCATAGCAACTCTGTATAGGGTTTCCAAAAAGCAGCTGGGGAGTTTGAACTGCCATTCTTGCAGTTCAAACCAACCTTTCAGTCCGGTGCTTATCTTACAGTGCCACACTACTACTACGTTATACTGTGGGGACAGTTCATTGGTAGAATTCTCGTCTTCCCTGCAGGAGACCCAGACAATGTACATAACATGTACCCAGTACTTGTCTGTCAGTGGAGACTTGTGTGCTGCTATGATCCAAACATGTTTCAGCAGATATTCCAAAGACAGACTAGGAAGAAAGACCTGGCAATCTACTTTGAACAATTAGCCTTATGGAGGTCTGATCCTGCTCCATATGGGGTCACGAGGAGTTGGGGGCAAACTCAACAGCAGCTAACGACAATAACTTAGTTATAATGCTCCCATAGATTTATCAGTGTTTACCTCTACATTTAGCCATTATACATTTAGCTCCTGACTACCAGAATTATCATAAGGAAAAATCCAGAAGGTTAAGGTAGAAATGTGAGACACGAGGATAAGGATTTTAGGAAGAAAACAATGTTCTTTTGCTTTTCTTTTTTTACATCTGTTTCCTCTCAACTAAATGATGTCACAGTTTATAGATTTTTAACTTGAAGTTCTGAATATACCAATTGGCCAGTTCAGCTGACTGATTAGAGGAGAAAGTTATAAATAAATTCTGAAACATAATTTCTTCTCTCATTTTCTGTCTACTAAAAAATGAGTCATTAGATTGCTTTGAAATTTGAGTGCAACATACTATTCAAAGGACTTCTCAGTTATAAATAAATAAAGAATCTAAATAGAAACCATAACCATACCTCTCACAGCTGACTGGGAAGGCTGAGTCAAAACTTTGATGTCTAATGCACTGTTAATATTTTCTTCTACAGAAGCACAATATCCTTCCACGACACTGGCAATAGTATCCTTCAATGTCCCAAGATTATGGAAAACTTGAAGAGCTGTTCCGACTTGGGTTGGATTCTTTAAGAAAAGATGTGGGTGGGGTGGGGAGAACAGATATAAATAAAAAAAATTAAAAAAAACAAACAAGCAAAGCCAAAATAAATCTACAACTGTAAGTGATGCTTGAGCAGTTACTACCATATTTCTAAATTATCAAAGAAAAAAAAACAAAGGCAATGCTTTTGAAACACGTATCATTTATGTCAAATAAAATGAAGTTAAATAAACACTATGCATATTATATATTTCATGCTTTCCATTGTTTCCTCCTTTAAAGACAATAAGTTAAGATGTCTGTTGTATAATAGTAAAGCTTATTCAAAATTTACCACCAACTCCTATTGGGCCGGCTGTGTGCTCTCAAGTCAGGTCTGAATAGGTTTCTCCGAGGCTGTAAATCCTCAAAGGAGGAGAAAACCTTATCTTTTATCGAGACTGTTAGCTGCCCAATGCATTACCCACTACACAACCAGGGTTATTTTCTACCTTTGGTTGTTGCTGTGGTTGTTAAGTGCCATCTAGTCAGTTTCTACCCATAGCGACCCTGAATAGGGTTTCCAAGGAGTGAATGGTGAGTTTGAACCACTGAACTTACTGTTCAAATCGACCTTGTGGTCGAGTGTTTAAGAGTAAAGAAATTAATTCTACAGAATTGTTGATGGTTGAGCCATATAAACTGAAACTTACTGCTCATTATGCTTCATTCACTTTCATTTGTCATTCTAACTATAAATATTTATAGAGTGGTATGTGTTTCTCATAGTTACAAGTACTGAAAATAAAACTGCAAACAAAATCAATTGCCTCTACTCTATGGTGCTTATGCTTTCTGATACATAGAAAAAAACAAATAAAACCATATCAGGTAGTGATGATTGTCATGAAAATAAAAGCAGATGGGATAGAATAGAAAATGATGGGCCTTATTATAGACAGTGCAGTTACAGTGCATTTTGAAGGTGCTATCAGATCAGAGGCCTGAGTACAGTGAGGGAGGGAGTCAAAGGAGGATATGGGGAAATGCAGATCCAAGCAGAACTTCAGTGAAAGGACAGAGGTAGAAACATGGTTGGTGTGATAGTGAAACTGCAAGAGGGCCATGGTGGTGGCTGGATCAGAGCGACCGAAGCAGAAGAAGGTAGGTGATAGGTCAGAGAGACAGGTAACAGAAACAGGACTATGACTAGAGTACATTCATAGTGATGTATGTAGATTGTTGGATGTATCACTTACTGAAGAGCTGATGTATCCAGCTAAAATTGAATATACCAACATATATTTCCAGATCCAAAGAACTGAAATTGCTTTTCATTTATGATTCAGTGTCTGTTATTAGAGACACATGGTTAAAATGTTAAATTATTTCATTAATTTATTTTCTAGACTGCGAAGTTTATAAATAGGGCAAAATGTTACTTCTCAAATTTATTGATGTTATTTTAGAATAAATGGAGTCCTGGTATGACGCTGTGGGTTAATATGCTGGACTGTAAAGTTGGTCTGAACCACAATATCAGTGGTTCAAGCTCACCAGATACTCCTTGGAAATCCTACACAGGGTTGCTATGGGTCGGGACCGACTCAAGGGCACTGAACAACAACAACAATTTAGAATAATAGTACATGCAGCAGATAACACACACAGAGGGAAACAGAATCAGCTTTAAAAACAATCACACAAAATCAGTAGGAACATTGTTCATGAATAACAATATCCATCTGAGAATTTGTTTTTATGAAACAAGAGCCAAATGGATACTATTTCAAATTACATTCTAATTGAACAACTTAATCTAGTTATAGAAGAATCTACAGGAGCCTTGGCTGCACAAATGGTTAAGTGCTCTAGTGCAGTTTGTTCTGACCCATAGTGACCCCATATAACGAGTAGAAGAGCCTGGAGAGCTTCCTGGGCTGTCATCCTTAGGGGAGTGGAGCACTAGGTCTGTACCCCATGGAGCTCCTAGACGGGCTTGTACCACCAACCATTCAGTTAGGAGCAAAATCTTTAATGGTTATGGACTAACAGATCCCTTAGCAACAACACAGTAGAATTTAATTCTTGTATGTATTATCAGTTCTCTTAGCATCTCATTAAAGACAATGTGAAAAAATAAGTGATTTCACATAAATGCATTCACTGAAAACACCAAGTTTGGCACTTTGCTTTTGTTGTTGCTGTTTTAGTTTTTGTTCCCTTTTCCCCAGAGTGCTACTTTTAAAAACACTTTTTAGTAGATCAAGTATCAAAACTAGGCCACTGTAAAGAAGCTGCTGTTATCACTATTCAAGTGTCTATATTATCACGTATATGATCACAAACTGATCACCAGATATGTACTTTGAAATTATATTTATTGCCTTTCTACCTTCTACCTACCTAAAAAACATTATTAGATAAATACACATTATAAGATCTTCATGTAAGTTAACTGGGAAACATTTAAAATCATATTTCACTTTTAAAATCTGGCTAAATGAACCAGTCTTCATAATTTCCCTGTCCAAAAATTAGCAACTTTTAAAACTTTTCAAAATAGAAACATAAATAACTCATTATCTTTAAAACATATTAGTTTATGAAAGTGGTAAAACTATATCCTATCTAAGACAGGAAATATGTGGGGCCTGGGAAAATACAGCAGTCCTGTACTTTTTTATTTTGGTCTGGCTTCTTTTGCTTACTAACATTTTGACTGAGAAACATAACCATGTTGCTGTGTGTAGCAACAGCTGATGTATTTTTATTGCCCAATAGTATGCCATTGTAGAAATTCACATTAGTTTATCCAGTCTACTGTTGATGTACACTTTAGTTATTTCAACTTTCAGCTATTAGGCATACAGTGTTCATGAACATTTTAGCATATGAGATTCGGTGAACACGTAAACATAGGCAGTTTAGCTAGGTAAGAGAAATTGCTAGGTGACAGAGTATTGGCATGCTTAGTGTTTGTAGATACAGATTCTTCAACACTTTATAACTTTACACCATGACCAGAATATAGATGAGAGCTGTACATGCCCCGCCTCCTTGCAAGTGTTTAGAATCATCATCTCTTTGACTACAGCTAGTTTTTTCAGTGACCATTCTGATTTTAATTAATTAGATTGTAAGATATATTAGAAAGAATATAGGATTTTAAAATTAAAATTTAAAGTCTGGAAATGAAAACCCCACTCTACTATAAATACATATTCTCTGGCAATTGCAAGAAATCTTAAAACAGGCAAGCAGAACATCTTAAACATATCATGTTGAAACCAGGTGCCACCAAGTGAATTCCAACTCATGGCAGCTTCTATGTGTTAAGCAGAACTGTGCTTCAGACTCACAGCCACCCTGTATAGGGTTTCTGAAGAGTGGCAAGTGAGCTTGAACCACTGACCGTGCAGTTCAAACTGACTTTGCAGTCCAGTGCATTAACCCACAGTACCAAACCTGGACTCCTACCGACTAGCAACCCTGTATTGGTTTTCCAAGGAGCAGCTGGTGGGTTTGAGCCACCAACCTTGAGGTAACAGTCCAATGCTTATCCTACACCCAACTTAGTCAATCTATGATTCCATTGTGTTGCTGTAATTGTAATTCCTGTAGTTTACTGCTGCTATTAATTAGAAATCCCTGAGTTCTGAGAATCCAACTTTCTAGAGTTTGAAAAGGGGACCATTTATAATTTTTCATTTTGTGGGGGTGGGTGAGGGAGGAATGGTGTTAAAGAGGTTGTTCCTCTTACATAACTGAAACCCGGAATTGCCAATGAACAGATCTCATTATGTATAATGCACATACTGGAAACACATAGCACACACAGGAATATGCTTTCAGTCGATACACATAGGCATTCACTCAAGGGCTAAATTGGTAATGAGTCCTACATACATACATGTATACATGTACACATGTTCTAGAAGGAGCCTTACATGCATACATGTACATACATGGTTTCAGTCAACAGACATAGACAATCACTCGAGGGGTAAACTGGTAAAGAGCACTATATATATATATATATGAAGGAGCTCTGGTAGCATAGTGGTTACGAATCGGGCTGCCAACCTTAAGGTCAGCGGTTCGAAACTACCAGCCGTTCCGTGGGAGAAAGATGAGGCTTTCTACTCCCGTAAGGATTTACACCCTCGGAAACCCTGTACAGGGTCGCTATGGGTCGGAACCGACTCGACGGCACTTAACAACAACAACAATACATATATATACACACAAATGTGCTAGGAGATAAACTTTCTACTAAAAAGGTGTTGTTGTTGTAGCAATGTTTTTTCTTTAAATTACATTTTCAATATTCTGAGAATATTTTTATATAGATTGCTACAGTAACTTTCAACAAATCATTTAACCTTATATAAAAGATCAAACTTTGTAAACTGAAGTATGACAATGTGATGAAAGATCATGAAATAAAACACAAAGGAGCATTTCATAAGTAGATCAAGATAGAGTAGTATACCTTCAAAAACTTATCAGGATATGACCACAACCATTTTCTTGATTAAACTGAAATTATGTCTCTTGCTTTTGAAATAAATATGATGTATTTTTCCTTCTTTCTCAACATCACCATAGCATATGTGGAAGGAAAATAAAACTTCACAACAATATAGTCAGAGATGGAAAGAAAAGAAGCATGGTTGTTTAAGATCCCTAAAATGCTTGCCAAAACTGGAACACTATAACCAAAGCAACAGCTGGCATAGAGTCCATGGAATAGGATTCAACAAGACGACTGCAAGGACTGCTCCATGAAATGCCAAGCACTAACTCCAGGCCAACTAAGCTATGGGCAAATATGAGATGACTTCTAGAAGCATAAATAGAGCATTAGATTAAAAGTTTGAAGGATTTCTGAAGCTTTATATAACTGAAATTTGAAATAGAAAAAGTGACAGGACTTAATTTGAGACAAAATACAAAAATAATATAAATGCACATAAAAAAAAGTATACACTCTAGGACTCCACTGTGGATGAGAGTATTATGTACTAAAAAATCCAAAAAGGATGAAAATAATCATTGTATCATATAACCTAATAATCACATTTATCTCCTAGTAAAACAATTCTATTATAGTTTTCTTTAGTGCTTCATATGTAAGAGAAGAGCAATAAGTTGAAGGAAGGAAAAGGACAAACACAGACTATAAACTTTGCTGTTATTCTATTATAGTCAGTGTACTATTCAACAATGTGATTCAATTCACAAACCTTTGTGTCCTCTCATAAAGAATTCATTGATTCCAACTCATTTTAACTGGAATGGTAAGAAGAGATCAGGAAATTTTATTTCCAAAAATTAATTTATAAGTAGGAAGGTTTTGGAAATACATTATTCCCTTAAATTTTAATTAGTAAAAGCCATTTGATACTCAATTAAAATAAAAAATAAAAAGAAAGAACACCATAAATCATATTAAAAAGATAGCTAGGGAGAACAAACAAAATGGCGGATCAGGCGGATGTGTAGCAAAGAGCTCCGCCAACAACAACACAGAATACCTGACCAAGCAGGCTCAGGGGATGGCCCCTGAACTCTGAACCACATATAAAGGAGTATTTAGAAGGTTGGAAGGCTTACAGCTAGGGGAATTAGTGGCAGCTAGAGTGCTCCTTGGAGGCCAGGATGGCCAAACTTTGTCTCTCATACTTCGGACATATTGTCAGGCGGGACTTTTTGCTAGAGAAGGATATCATGTTTGGTAGGGTGGAGGTTCAGAGAAAAAGAGGAAGACCCCCCCCTCCCCCAGAGAGATAGATTGGCCAAGTGGCAGCATCAATGGGCTCAAGCTTGGCAACAATAGTGAGGTTGGCCCAGGATCGGGCACTGTTTCATTCTGCTGTGCATAATAAGGTCGCTATGAGTCTGTACCGATTCGATGGCACCTAACAACAACAACAACAACAACAAACACACATATTCCCGGCTGAGGTCAAACAAGGCATTGCTTTGCCTTCTTGTTCCTACTTCCTTACTGCAAAGGAATGCCCTTTTTGTGACCTACTTAGTGTCCGCACCTTTATGCTTTTTGTCAATGCCTTTAAAATGGTCCCACTTGTACTACTGAAGTGCCGTCTAGTGTTCCTATGCAAAAGGAGGGTGTGATGTACCTTCTGGAGTAAATATGTGTTTCAGATAAGCAACATTTAGGAGTGTATTATAGTACTGTTAACTGTGAGTAAAGAAATGTTAATCAATCAACAATATATACTAAATGGTTGGTTGTGTGCCGTCAACTATATAAGGTGTCTTCAAACAGAAACACATAAAACATGGTTATATATTATTAGCTGCAAAAAATTTTATGACCAGAGTCCCACAGGGAATCTGTATTTCCCTTAGGAACCATGGTTCAGTATTTGCTAATTTACTGTTCATGGCAACCTAACTATAGAAAACTGTGAATAACAATATAATTCTTTACACCACTCCCTAGGAGGGATATATAGTTAAGACAATTTGACTGATTTCATGGTAAATTTAAAATAATAAAAAGCACAGCACCTTAATCATGCACAAAATTGAAGTATTATAAAATCCCAATCTTTTATTTGGAGTCCTGGTGTTGCACTGTAGGACAAGCATTGGACTGCTAATCACAAAGTTAACAGTTCAAATTCACCAGCTGCTCCTGGAAAACCCTAGACAGGGTTGGTTGAGTCAGAACTGACTTGACAACACTAATAAAAACAACACTTTTATTTATTAAAAAACAGTGTTAATAAAGTCACAATACCCTATACACATCAGCAATATATTAGGCCAAATATTTAAGGCAGTTTTTAATATTTGTGCTCATATGCCCTGACATGATATACACCTCCCACGTGCCTAGAATACTGAAAACTTAATAGAGCTCCGTGAGAGATTACAAGCACTAGAGGAAGAGAGAATCATATTAAATAATGTAATTTAAAAGCAAGAATTATATTAGCTACCTTGGTTGTGATTCAAAGCTTACCAGTAGCTTTTTGGACTCAGTAACATGCAGCCCATTAATATTTGATATGTATTTCTCAGCTAACCTAATATGATTATATCAGAACCTGTTAACAATCAGCAGTCAACAGCACATAACCCAAATGAAATTAAGAGACTGAAAAGGACATTTAATAGCACAATATGATCTTATCAACCAGCAATCAACTTTTCCCTTGCCCTATTTTGGAGAGAGTCAGAAAAAACTAAGAGGAGCTATAGAAAGGCAGGGAAGAAAGGAAGAACAGAGAAAGCAACAAAAGAATGAAAGCAAGTGAACAAGATTGGAAGAGAAAGATTTTGCAAACAAGAGAAGTGACAGAGGTGACAGACACAGAAAGTCTAAAAATTAGGGGGGAAAGAGTACAGGGATGAATAATACGGAGTCCTGGTGAGGCGCTGTAGGATAAGCAGTGGAACAGAAGGCTGGTGTTCAAACCCTCCAGCCGCTCTTTGGAAACCCTATACAAGGATCGCTGTGAGTTGGAACTGACTCAGTGGCACTTGCCCAACATCGAACCCACGGTGCCACCAGGGATTCTTGCATTCGATTATGTTATTAAGTGCCATTGAGTCGGTTCTGACTCATAGCAACTCTGTATAAGGTTTTCCGAGGAACAGCTGGTGGGTTAGCAGTCCAACATTTGCAAATAATATTTCAAGAGCATATCAAATGTGTTCAATAATAAAATACATTCTATAAAAGCAAAAGAACTCATTGCACAGTAATGTGCCAAACCCACAAATCTTAATATTTAATATAATATTAAAGTGAGATGTATAACTATTGCTGACTTTTCTAAAAAAAGAAGAAGCATATAATAATTCTCTAATTTTGTGTTATTCCTCCCAAAATCCTTCCTCCTTCCCTGCTAGTTAAAACCTAAATTTCACCAATGGTGTAATACTGATTATCAAGAAAAAGGAGCAAATGACCAATGCACATAATACCATGGTGGATCTCACGATAATGATGCTGATTGATTAAAGTGAAAAAAGACAGAGCACTCTGCATGACTCCAATTATACAAAACTACTGCAAAGGCATATTAATCTGTGACCCAACATAGCTATTTAGGTTTTCATATATTTTCAAGGGATTACAATATCAAAATTTTAGTATTAACTACTTTAATAAAATGACATGTCATTCAGTAAACAGAAAAACTATGGGAGACAGTTAACAAGGTGTGTATCTGTATACAAAGTGTCAATAAAATGATACAAATAAAGTAGCCAATGTTGCTGTGGGTTGTTCATGACTAGAGAATGTGTCAAAGAAAAAGAAAATACGATGACTGTATAATACAGAAATACCAGTAGTACTTTACATTTGGCATATAACAGAAACATAGAGAAATACCATATGGTGATTGAAATACTGCAAAAAGAGAAAGGGTGACACGCTTTAAAAAAAGAATGAAGGAAAGAATGGAAGGAAGACAAAAAGGAGGAAATGACTGAATTACCCACCATGAAGGAAATGCGATTATTTGGAGAAAGGATTGGCACACTTTAAAAGGCCAGACAGTAAATGATTTAGGCTTTGTTTGCCACATATGGTCTCTATCTAGTGAATAGTCTTCTTCGTTCTTGTTTTATTTTAACTATCTCAAAATGTGAAAACAATTCTTAGCATCTGCACCATAAAACCCAGGGAATAGATTTAGAGTGTTAGAAAAGAGTTGAAATTTTATTCTTAAATTTGAGTAGACACTACTCAAATTTAAGAATAAAATACTAAGGAGAAACTAAACATGCTTTAGGAGAAACATTTATTTAACTAGTTTAAAATATCTTTTGAAATTACAGAACACTATGTCACTGTAAATTAATAAAATTACTGTCATTAATCATAACATATAGCAATATATTACGTTAAAAAAGGAACTGTGAACTAGCAACTTTTAAATTTTTGATATATGCTGTAAAGCTTATCTAACCTGATAAAGTGTCTAGGTGAGGTAGATGTCTCCTAAATCTAAGGAAATTAACAATGACAGAATCAAACAGACAAATATTTGGAGAAACAATGGCAAATTAGCAAACTGGGCTAATAAAATAAAGGAAATGTGAAGAGGCGTTATTTTGGTCTGTTACTTGAAAAGCACTTGCTATTATAATGATTTCCATTTGTTTATTGTGTACCAAGAAAAATGGTAAGAAAAATTATTGAAATTTTTATCTTAAGTAATGCTGGGAACAAATGCACAAAAGGAGTTTCTATAGCTCCCAATGATGCATTCTGCTTAAGACTGATGAGGTATGCCAGGGAAACCCAGCAGTTAAAAAGATTTGAAAGCAGATATTCAGCCAGACAAATTACGCAACATAGGTGGCTATAGTATATCCTTACTGGACATTTTGCATTTAGGACAATAGCAAGAAGTCTACTCTTTAACTATTTTGCACATTAAAGAGCCAGACAGCATGACAGCAGTGGTGGTGGCGGCTGTTATGTGCCATTGATTCAGAACAGACTCATGACGACCCTGCACAGGGTTTCAGAAGCTGTAAAGCTTTACAGGAGCAGAACGCCTCATCTTTCTCCCACAGAACAGCTGGTAGTTTTGAACTGCTGTAGCTAGCTATAAAGTGCCCCCTCCCTCGAGGCGGGTTTCTAGGCAATCTTCAGAAAGCTGGGCTGTCCTGCCCTGCACTCTCCACTCTCTTCTGCTGGTAGGTGCCATGTCCAGCTCCTATTTGGGGCCAGCCTCCTCCATGACCTGGTAGACAGGTAAACAGTATCAAGCCAGCAGGTGCCTGCCTGGGTTCCCAGGTCCTATGCAGATGAGACCTTGTGGCTGAAAATTGCTGTTGGGTGGGAAGGGAGGAAAAAAAGAGGCATCAGAGAGAATCCTTGGAAGAAACCAATGGGAGTTATATGACATCCCAAAATGAGCAAAACATTCAGGCCTGCCTGAAGCCTCCACCTCAAGGGGGCTTGGAATGCCAGGAACCCAGTCAGGATCCCTTGAGCATCATCAAGCCTGATTCATCAGGCCTGGAAGGCAAAGCAGGCTCCAGGATCATAAATACAAGGCTTGCCGGGTGGGAGTGGAGCCCTGGAGGCAGCTGTAGGCAGTAAGCCTTGACCCAGCCCAGGAGGAAGGAGAAGTGGTTAAGCTGCAGCTTTGTCTCCTGAAAGCCTCCTTCTACGCAGAGGAATGAGCCATTACTAGACTCAGTCTTAGCTATTATAACTTCTATAATCTTATTGTCTCAGTTGGAGTCCTGGTGTGGTGCTGTACGATAAAGCACTAAATCCCAAGGTTCAAACTCACCAGCTACTCCTTGGAAAGCCTATACCAGGTCACTACAAGCTAGAACCGACTCAATGACACTTAACAACAACAATTTTCTAAATTAAAGAAATAGGGAAACTGGATGATCTGAACAGGGAAAGAAAGCTTCCAGACATAAAGACCAGGTCTTTGTGTTTGTGTATTAGTGTTTGTTGGGTCTTTAAGAAAAGAAAGAGATCACAAAAGATCAGTTACTTTCTATACCACAGTAATTAGCTACAAAACAATCAACATGTTCACTTTGCCAGGAACTTCTTTTTGAACCTTAAGAAAACGCTTAACTTCTACAGATCCCTTTGCATTGGTACCTTTGCTATGTTAGACACAAATCAGAATTTTTACTTCAAAAATAGAGAGGTTCATCATATTACTATTATTTCCTGTATGCTATGTAGACATTTGCTTCCTGAACTCCAGTTCTACATGACCATCTTGTTGTTATTATTATGTGCCATCAAGTCGGTTCCGACCCATAGCGACCCTGTAGAAATAAAGTTTCCAAGGACTGGTGAGCTTGAACTGCTGACCTTGTGGTTCAAACTGACATTGTAGTCCAGGCGTTAGTTAACCCACAGCACCCCATTACCATCTTAGAGAAACCCTATTTAGATCAGACCACCATGGTACTTTTCAACTGACAGCCTATAAACACCAGTATACTGGGATCCTGGGCTTAATCAAGGATTTTTGCCTTGGAGAAAAGAAAATCCATGGATATTTTGTTACTAGCACATCAACAACTGCCACAGGGGAGGTTATAGCTGGGTCGTGACCACTGAAAGAAGTGAACTCACAGGTCCTTGTTCCAGGTGACCTCTAAAGATAAGAAAGCACATCAGATTCCTCCATTCTGGAACTCCCAGAAAGTCTCACACTTGTTTACTGGGAAAGCTTATATTTCACAAGTGAAAGTCATTTTCCTAATTAAAATGTCATCGTTTCAATGTGGGGGCCTGGTATCTATGGTGATGAAGGAACTAGTCCAGATCACAATTTCTATTACCTATTTTTGAAAGCTAGTTAAAACTTAAGGTAATGGAGTCTGTTGCAATCTTCAAATGATCATAAAGTCTTCTTGTTCTTTTTGTGGTTTCTGTCAGAGGAAGACTCTGAGGGTCAGTAGAAAACACACACACAGCAATCTGGGAGTCATGGGAGAGCTACAGGTAGTTGGCTACTTAATATGTGCACACCCAGTCCATGACAGTGACAAAGACCATGACAAAGTGGAAGGAGGCTTTTTCTAACATGGTGACATGATATGTTTCACCAGTAGATGGGCTCTAGATTATCATATTCTTTTGAACTTTTTGTAAAAGAAGGTAATGTGACCTTACTATGTTGTTGTTGTTGTTAAGTAACGTAGAGTCGGTTCTGACTCATAGTGACCCTGTACAGGGTTTCTGAGGCTATTTATGGGAGCAGAACACCTCATCTTTCTCCCGCGCAACAGCTGGTAGTTTAGAACTGCTGATCTTCAGTTTGGAGCCCGATTCGTAACCACTACGCTACCAGAGCTCCTTAATACTATAATGGTGGTTGGTTGGTTGGTTATGTGCCGTGGAGTCAGAACCGACTCATAGCGACCCTGTACAGGGTTTCCGGGGCTGTAAATCTTTACGAGAGCAGAAAGTCTCATCTTTCTCCCACGGAACAGCTGGTAGTTTCAAACTACTCACCTTGCGGTTTGTAGCCCGATTCATAACCACTACACTGCCAGAGCTCCTTTAATACTGTAGTAGAGCCCTGTAACACTACCAAATGATTCAAAACATATAAATGAACACAACAAATTTATGCAATTAACTAGGAAATGTAGAGTAAAACCAAATACAAGTTACCTGCAATTATTAAATAATTTTAATTTCAAAAAAGAGTACTGAAAAATAGAATATTGCACTTTCTTTTAATAAACAGTTGTTTCGGGCAATAGTTACGGCTATGCAACTGAAGTGATAATATATCTGAAAAAGTTGCAGATGAGTGACTCTACATTCCCTGCTCCCCCTCGTCACTTAAAATAAAATAGTGAAAATAATGCCCATTTATTTCTTTTAAAAGCAGAAACAAATCGATGGTAGCAACTTGATTTTTTTTAATGATCTCAATTTATTAGTCAACTGTCAAATCAAATAAAAAGACAATAAAGATTCCTGATGTTTTTAAATATCACTGATTCAATGGTTGGCAAAAATATCACTAAAGATCTTTATACTACTTTAAGTTTTAAAATGAACAGATAATGAATATGACAGCCTCAAGTGCTTATTCAACAAAAGAGAATTATCAAAACTTTTAAGAAACAACATAAATACAAAATTGATTATAAAATGTAATTTTTTTAGAGTTCCTTGCTTGTTAATATTAAACATCTCTATTTAGGCTGAAGACCTGTAAATTACACAGATAATATCTCATGAAAGCAATGGTATTTCCAAGTAAAAAAATTATTTTAGTCTATATTTAAAATGGAGTCCTGATATGGCACTGTGGGTTAATGCACGGGACTGCAAAGTCATTGGAATCACAAGATAGGTGGTAGGAAGTAGACCCTGAGAAATGTAGGGATAAATTCCAGAAACTGTCACTCAATTTCTCTCTAGCCTGGAGGGATGTGGAAACAATATAGATCTTTTGCTGCACCACTGACAAAAGAGATAAGGTTAGGTTCAAGGCCAGAGAACATGCAGATGAAGCATATGGGACTAGCCCTACCTCTGAAATTTTTCGGCCAGACTGGCTGCAGTGCCAACTGTACCCAGGGTGGGATTAAGATGGTGATAAGGATTTTGATAAACACAAACACCTAGTAACCTGTATATTAGAGGGGATAAAGGATGTGTGTCTCAAGCAGTTAATTATGACAAGGGGAAGGAGGAAAATGCCACAGCCTTCTTAAGCAGACTGACCGAGGGTTTTAGAAAGTATACAAATGTGGACCCAGATTTGAATACTGAGTATGCACTTCTTGATTCAGGACTATATAGATATTAGAATCAAATTAAGAAAGGCAGAACTGGGGCCTGACACCCTTTTATCCTGACTAATGGAAGAAGCTAACAAGGATTTTTAACAACTGAGATAAGGCTGAGGAAGACATGAAGATAGAGAAGCAAGCTCAGGAATTGGCTGTTGTGTTGGGATGACCAACTCTCTTTGCTCCACCCCCACCCCTCGGGGAAACCTGTTTGGTTCTAGCAGCAAAGGAAGAGGGCAACAGAAGTATGGCGCCTCCAGATCAGATTTTGTTCTTATTCCAGGATTCCAAGAGAAGGGTGCATGCGTAGATATTTATGGCAAGTGTCCCAGATGCCTCCTCAATGGAACCCATCTTGAAATCTTACACTCTATCTTGGATGTCAGATGCATGTGCAGCATAGAAAAACAGAAACAAGGCAACCACACCAAAATGGAACTATGCAACCAGGAAAACCCATCCCATTTTTGAAAGCTGGTGGAACTGCCTCTGCAGCTAATCTTCCCACTATAAAAACCCCTCAGTGTGAGCACAAGGAGATAGTGCTCTCGGTGGCACTTCTCCTCAGTGGGACACACTGTGGTCTATGGCATGTCTCTCCTGAAGGTCTTCCCATACATTTATAAAGCTCTTTAATACCATGTACAAAAAAGGAATAGCACACATGAACACAACAGAAATGAAAATGAAAAGAAAACCCACATACAAAATGAACTCAGCACAGAAAATTATATGGAACAAAGAAACCAGCAGCATCACAAAACATAATGACAGCAATCAGTTCATGCCTACTGATAATTACACTGAATGTAAATGGATTAAATGCACCAGTCAAGAGACGGAGAGCAGCTGATTGGACAAGAAAACAGGATTCTTCAATATGATGTCTACAAGAGACACATCTTAACACAACTATGTAGGTGCACACCCATGTTTACTGCAGTACTAGTCACAACAGTAAAAAAACGGACACAGCCTAAATACCTATGGACAGAAAAATGGTCAAACTTTGGTAGCTACACACAATGGAATACTAAGCAACTTTGAAGAATAATGATGAATCTGATATGGATGAACCTGGAGGACATTAGGTTGAATGAAATTAGTCAATCATAAACATTGCATGAGACCACAGTTGTAAACAGTTAAGAAACGGTTTTCTTGATAAACGAAATATTCTAAGATGGTCATAGGGTGGAGTGGGGATGGGTTTCACTATTCACAGGCTAGAGGGTAAACACATGTTAACAAGGGTGATGGCACAGGCATGTACAACAAGAGGGAGGTTAGCAAAATACAGAGGAAGGCATCGGGAGACACAGGGAGGAATGCGACAGTTAAAGTGAATACAGGTTTATACTGTGAACTAATGGTACATACAGAGGATTACAATCATTGACATGAAGCAAAGTAGATGATTTATTGAATATAAAACTAATGATCTGTTCTGTAAACCTTCATTCAATAAAGGAATTATTTTTCAACATAAATTGTTTTACAAATTGTAAAATAATTTTAAACGTAAATTTTTAAACAAAATTGAAATGAACTTCTTGGTTGATTCAAGAAAGGGAAAAGCAGGCTCTTCAGACCACGACTCTATCACTTGCTGGCTGTGTAATCTTCAGTTTCTTTCCTAGCCTTTCCAGGCCTTTGTTTCCTTAACTATAAAGAGTAGATAATTACATCTTTCTCACAGCATTGTTTTAGTGATTAAGATAACAAATGTAAAGTGACTAACACAAAGTCTGGCAAAGAGCAGACATTCAATAAAGGTTAGTTTCATTCTTAATTCCTAAACTGCCTGCTGATACAACTGAAGGTCACCTTTGGCTTGTAGTTGTATAAGAAGAAAAGAAACTAACAGTTGTATAGCTCCAATACACAGGGTCTTTTTACTAGCACACCCTGCTTTTCTGAAAGCATTATCTCTACAAAACTAGAGACTGTGAATATATTCCAAAAGATTTAGGTCTGAGGAAGACAGACATACATGGCCAAACACACATAAAAAGGCTGTTACAAACACAAATATAATTTTACAGATGAGAAAAACAGTACAAACTGAACTGAAATAGAATGTTAATATTGGCAGATCTGTACATTTTATTCTTTTAAGGAATGATATGTAGGAGTCCAAATTATATTCAGAAGATGCATTTATACATAGGGGATCTTTATACGTATGGAATCTAAACAAGAAAAATGAACTGGCTATCTTATTGACTAACATCAACAAAAAGAGCCCTAGTAATATAGTGGTTTACGAGTTGGGCTGCTAACCACAGAGCAGCAGTTCAAATCGACCAGTCACTCCGTAGCTGAAAGAGGAGGTTTTCTGCTCCCGTGAAGATTACAGACTCAGAAAATCTATACAGGGTTGCTATGTGTTTGAAATTACTCTAGAGCACACAACCACCACCACCGATGTCAACAAACTAGGATAATATGACCCTTACTCTTATAGCCTTATAAACAAACAGTATTCCCATCCAGTGAAGAGGACTTAACTTCCTCTGATCCATGCAACATTATACAAAAAAAATCATAGGTCCCAACTTCCTGTTCTCTAAGATCCATGCAGATCATCCACATCTACCCATTTAGACCTGCCACTTTCTGACCCAATTTAACCGGACCTTTCTAACTTGATCAGAAACACATCATTGGCCAAATAACCACAGTCATCTACTCTAATAATCTTTTGGGTAGCATAACAATCTGACCATATAATAAAACTATCAATACTTAAGGAAGATTCATATCCTAAAATTTGGTCAGTTCTACTTTAACTTTTAATATGAATTTTAAAAAAGCATAAGCAAGAACAAAATTGGCAATTATTACAATTATCACAATGTACAATAGAGCAGTAACAGACAGTTTACTTAAGAACAACTATTCCACAAAACCCTTTTTCACTCTAAATATCCAAAAAGACAATTAAAATTAAATCAACCTTTTTAAACTAACCATTCCTCTGTGGCCTGTTAAAATCACTTATCCTTAGTAAAAACAGTGTTTTAGTGTTTCATTATTGTTTCTTTTTTTTTTGAATGCCTTGGTTTGAATACCATATTAAAATCTCAAGTAGTGAAAATAAATAAATCCCAAAGAAGGTATAGACTGCATATGTGGACGGAATGCTGGGGACGTTGATCAAAAGGCTACTTTTTGGAGTTGGCAACTGCTCTTTCTTCCTTAATTCAGAGCAGAAAAACTGATTAACAGAGTTCTCTTGGCTTCCCTTTCTAAGATTTTTAAAAGGTATCTTTTCTTACTTGATGTAACAAAGTACCTAATTTTTTAACAGATTAAAAATTTCCATCTTCATAAGGGGATCTAGAATTAAATACAAATGACAAACTAAAGTGCTAGATGTCTGACAATTACAACTACTGATGTGATAGAATGAAGAGACCCCAGAGGAACTGGAAATATACTATGAGGGGGCTTCAAAATTTGTGGGGAAATTTCATTATCATTCAACTCCATTTTTCCATGAACTTATAGCTGTATTTAGTGGCATGGGTTTTGATTTCATAAGCAAGTTCACTTTATGATATTGCTCTGAGGGGTTTTGTGTTGGGCTGCTAATTCCAAGGTCAGCAGTTCAAATCCACCAGCCACACCAAGAGAGAAAGATGAGGTTTTCTGCTCCTGTAAAGATTTATAGCCTCGGAAACCCTAAGAGTCATTATGAGTCAGAAATGACTTGATACTATACAACCACCACCACCAATATAAATTCCTGATTAGTTTCACTTTCCAGTATACATATAATAAAACGAAAAAACACAAACAAGCCCACTGCCTTTGAGTCAATTCCAACTCACAGAGGCCCTGGGACCTACAGGACAGAGCAGAACCACTTCCTAGGATTTCTGAGACTAAATTTCTATAGAAGCAGACTGCCTCCACTTTCTCCTATGGAACAGCATGTGGCTTCAAACCGCCAACCATTAGGTTAACAGCTGAATGCTTCATCTACTGTGCCACCAGAGCTCCTGAGACATCATACTTATACCCCTAATATGTTAATTTAAAAGGTTTATTTTAATAGTAACTGATGTTTAGTTATATTTTTAGATTGATACTAATTAGGAATCAAAAGTCAATCAAGTACCTTCATGATTTTTCAAATACTTACAGAACTGACTTAATAACATTATTTTTGTCCAATAAAAAATATGCAAATTAAAAATTCTAGTTCAGGAGATATTTAAAAAGCTGAATATTAATAATTGTATCTGGGTCCAATACAAATGGAGGAAATATCTAACGGTACTGCAAATGTAAAAGACTGATCTATGCTCCAAGTCTAATTTACTGATATGAATATATGAATACCTTTGGGGTTCTTTTAATTAAGTAAAATAAGTATCAGGAAATTGATATATTATGAAAAATCATGAGTATTTTTGCTTTTATTTTTAATTACGGCATAGTGATTAAGGGTGCAAGGCTAGAAATTAGCATGCTTAAGGTTTGGATCTAACTCTATCACTTACTAGTTATGTAATCTTGGACAAAGTATTTAAACTCAACAATAGTACCAACTTTATTGGGTCGTTGAGAGGCTTAAATGAGTAACAGTGTGTTGGACAATAAGTATGCCCAATAGATTTTAGTAGTTGGTATCTATTTACTAAAATACTAAGATTTCTAATGTATAATGTATGTAATATAAAAATATATTTTTTTTTTATATTACATACATTATACATTAGAAATCTTAGTATCTACTTTTAATAGTATTAAATATATTTCTGATATAATTTTCCTTATATATCTCACTTTCCAATTGAAATAGGCAGTTTTTAAACAGTAAAATGGTGCATAATAATTTTTTCAACTCAAAATCAAATAAATATTCATCTGCAATGTGCTATATTTTTCACATTTAAGAAAGCTATATAATTTTTATTACCTGAGTCTCCAAACCCTGCTCCAACAGACGCTTAGCTTGATTTTCCACCTCAAGTCGAGCTCTTCCAATAAAAAGTAGATCGTTTTCTATTACTTCTATTCCAGAAAGATCTATTCCTTGAGAAAGGTAATCTATTAAAAAAAAAAAAAA
>NW_006408550.1:681791-692800 GCF_000296735.1 Chrysochloris asiatica
AAGGTTGCAACACACTAAACCACAGAATCAAATCAAACCAGCTGCCGTGGAGTCGATTCCAACTTATACCAACTTCATGTGCATCAGAGTAGAGCTGTGCTCCATAGGGTTTTCAATGGCTGATTTAGCAAAGGCAAATCACTACGGTTTTCTTCATCTAGGTAGACTTGAACCACCAACTTTTAGCTAGCAGCTGAGCACATTAATCATTTGTACCACTGAAGAAACTCCTACAACAAACTACCTACCTCAAACAGCATTTAAAGCATCCATCCAATCCAATGCTAACTAACCACTTGCTGTCAGTTGTGAGTTGCTATTGAGTTGATTCCAACTCACAGCCGCATACCAACACTCAAATTACCTGTTAGCTAAACTCTAATTAGTTCTATATGAAGAGATAAAAGGAAATACTACAACAGGTAGCCAAATATTGGTTACTGCTAATTCTAATCATGAGCATTTAAAAAAAAAAAAAAAAGAGTCCATACCTAAAGAGGTAGCTAATTACAGTGACACCACTGACCTGGTTTCTGTCATATTTATCTTCCTTACCAGAATATCATGAAAATACAATCATATAGTACATGAACTTTTGAAACTGGCTTCTTTTACTTGCATAGTGTCTTTCAGATTGATTCATGTTTTGGTACAAATCAATATAGTCCATTGGTTTTTATTGTTGAATAGTATACTGTATCATATGGATTTACTACATAGTTTATTCCTTGGACAAAGTTAAGAGTCTCCAGAGTAGAGGATATAATGTACAGTGGGATTAAGCTAGAGTTTGCATGCTAAATTTTGGGAAAGAAACCTCAGTTTTCCTCTCTCCAGAATAATTACATGACTAGAAGAGCTTTCCCTGGAGAACATGAATGGTCCAACAGAAAAGTCACAGGAACTTCTCCACCTACAAAAGAGAGCTCAGTGGGTGGCCACATAGTGACGTTGTTGTTGTTGTTATGTGCAGTGGAGTCGGTACCGACTTATAGTGACCCTGTACAGGGTTTCCGAGCCTATAAATCTTTACAGGAGCAGAAAGCCTCATCTTTCTCCCGCAGAACAGCTGGTAGTTTCGAACTGCTGACCTTGCAGTTCGCAGCCCAATTCGTAACCACTACGCTACCAGAGCTCCTTACATAGTGATGGCCTTCATCAATAAATCCCATCATGGGCTCAGAGTTTCCAATCAACTTTTAATCTTTGTTGTTGTTGTTAAATGTCCTCAAGTTGGTTCAGAGTCATAAAGACCCGCTTTAGGGAGTCTAAGGAGTGGCTGGTGGGTTTAAACTACTAACCTTGTGGTTAGCAGTCCAGTACTTACCATACACCCACGCTTTAATATGAGCACACAGAAAAGGATTTTAAGACATCTGAGTAAAGCCTCTACCATGAAAGATAAAGCAATTTGGAAAGAAAAAATATATATATAAGGAAAAGGGAACATTCAGAGAACAAAAATGTACATTTGAAAACTAAAAGTATACCAAGAGAAATTAAAATATCACTGGAAAGTTTGAAAAATGGAGATCTCCCAAGAATAGTCCAAAGAAAAAAAGAAAAATATTTAGTAAAGTAAAATTAGAAAACAAGTCCAAGAGCTTTAAGAGCAGAATGACAGGAGTTCCAAAAGAGAAATGCTAGAAAATGGATGTGCAAAACCTCATCTGTAAAATAAAACGTTATCTAGAGCCATGGTGGTGATGGTGGTGCCTGTGTGCTGTGGAGTCGTTGGACTCACAGCAACCCTGCATAGGGTTCCTGAGGCTGTAAATCTTTACAGGAGCAGAAAGCCTCATCTTTCTCCCGTGGAAGAGTTGGTAGTTTCAAACCGCTGATCTTGAGGTTAGTAGCCCAATTTGTAACTACCGTGCTAAGAGGGCCACCACCACACCACTACCACCACCATAAGGTACCTCTGGTGAAAACAACACCAAAAAGGCGCATCATGGTGATACTGCAGCACCAAGAACTTACTACAAAACACTACAGGCTCACAAGATGAAAATACAACAACAACATGGGAGTCACCTAACCACAAATTGTTGTTGTTGTTGTCAAGTACTGTTGAGTTGGTTCCGACTCATAGCAGCCCAGTATAGAGTTTCCTAGGAGCAGCTGGTAGGTTTGAACTGCTAACTTTGTGGTTTGCAGTATAGTGCGGATCCTACAATGCTATACCAGGAATAGTATTGAATATTATCACTGTTTTAAATATATATTGTGTTTCCAATGAAACAATACTGATGGACTGACATGAATTTTTAAATGATGAGGTAGTATAACTATTGTTTACTAACTTTGTTTCCTCTTGAAAATCCTTCTGTAATTTTTGACCTATTATCTATTGTTTTTCTTAAATAATTTTATATCAATTATGTGACAATGCTCATTGTTTGTCTATTATATTTGCTATACATGTCTTCTCAGACTGTTGATTTTTATTTTATTCTTTTTATTTATTTATATCTTTCTTCTTGAGATCATTCTCAAAATGAATCCATCTAAGTATGTTATCTAAAAAATTCCACATGTATGCTGCTTGATTAGAAAAATAATTCATCCAATCAACATACAGATTTGGGTCTCTGTACTGAAAGCACACACATTAAAACAATGTCCCCAAATCGTAATTTATTATTTTAACGAATAGTTAAGTCAAATGACTCTACTTATATCAATAGTCTCTCTAAACAAACAGAAAGCCTTTTTTCACTAGAGAACTCTTAGAAAACACATGAAGTTAGAAAAAAAGTAAGTCACCCAAAATTCCAAAAAGTAAAACTACAAAATTTTATTTTTATTTCCTTATTCTAGATATAAATGATACATTTTTATTACGGTAAATACATATAGCAGACCATCTGACAATTCAGGAGGACTTTTGGCAAGATGGCAGGCTAGGCAGGTGCACTCCATGGACCCTCTACAACAAAGATATAAGAGACCAAATAAAACAGATACAGATGAAAATTATGGCACCTTGAATTCAGAAGAAAGGTTAGAGATGTGGATGGAGTGATTGCTGGGAGGAGAGGCCCAGCGGGGATGATGAGAGAGGAAGACTGACTGGTAAACAGCTGGCCAGACTTGGCTTGACCATCCTGTGAGCAGTTTTGGCAGCAGAGGGATGCCTGGCAGAACAGGAAAGGTGTAATTACTTTTTTTCTCCATGCTCCCTGGTGATAACAGGCATGCATGGCCAGCTCGGACCCTCATCTACCCCCAGTGAAGACCCTGTTCTCCAGGACTTCAGAGTCACATGGTTGGAAGCCATGCCAGTAGAGTTGGGGGCTGACTATGCTGCTTTCCTGTCACACTTTGATGCCTGGATTCAGGTGGACTCAACTCCAGACCTACAAAACCCACAGAGCCACCAGACCAGCATTTAACCAGTCACCCTGCTGTCACTGAAACCAGCTCTGTCAACATTCCCCACGAACTATTTCTAGATCGAGTGCCCTGAACATAGAAAACACCAAGCCAATAGGAACCCCATCTAGGGCCAGGAACGCTGTAGTCACATACCTTCCACAACCATCTCTTGAGTTCCTTGAATTGCAGAAGCCCACTAGAGATTTCTCTCCTTTGGTGGGATCCTAAATTCAAGGAGCTCCTGTGGAAGGGATATGACATAAGAGTTCATTTTTACAAATACGATAACCCCACAATTGCCCCAGACAACAGACAATTTTTGCTCACATGAAGAAGAGAGGATGGCTCAAACAAATGACCAAGATGCAGAGTCAGAAAACATTTCTGAGGACAAAAAGGTAATGGAACTAACTGAAAAGGATTGACAGAAAGATCAAGTAGTGCAAACAGAACACAGAAAAATTTTTAGAAGAATTCAGGAAAACATAAGAACAAATAGACAAAATAAATGCAAATTTTGAAACAATATAAACCCTTCAATTAGAAACCTAGAAGACTAATTCTAAGATCTCAGGCATGGACAACACATTTAAAGGGCAAAGGAGAGCATTCAAAACAATGGAAGTCCGAATTAGGGAACTTGAAGATAAATCTTTCAATGCTAGTATGCTAGAATAACAATCAGAAAAAAGAATGAAAAAATCCAAAGAAAGCCTAAGAGTTATGTGGGACACCATGAAGAGTAACAAGTTTATGGGTAACAGGAATTCCAGAACTAGAAGATATAATAAAAAAAACAGACAAAACTGTCAAAGAGTTATTGAAAGAAAGCTTCCTGAACATCATGAAAGACAAGAAGATAACCATTCAAGATGCTGAATGAACCCCAAATAGGATAGATCCCAAAAGAAAATCCCCAAGACATATCATAACCAAACTTTGCAAATCAAAAGACAAGAAAAGGATCCTGAGAGCAGTTCAAGGAAAACAAAAAGTTATCTCCAAAGGAGAACCAATAAGACTAAGCTCTGATTTCTCAACAGAAACCATGCAGGCAAGAAGGCAATAGAATGGCATATACAAATTTCTAAAAGAAAAAAAAATAGCCAACCAAGAATCACATACCTAGCAAAGATGTCCCTCAAATATACAGGGGAAATTAGGACATTTCCTGATAAACAGAAATCAAAGGAATTTGTAATGAACAGACAAACTTTACAAAAAATGCTAAAGGCCCGTTTTTAGCCTGTAACTCATTGAAATACCTAAAATGGGTTTTAGAATTTGCCCAGTGAAATAGGCTTCTTGCGGAGCCTTGGTAGTGTATAGGACCTTAGGTGTAATCCTGAGTCCCATCCAGAACCTTCTGAGTTCGGACATTCCCACTTGAAAGACAAGCAGACCAGCCTGGAACAGCTAGAGGAACAAAAGATAACTTCTTGAAAGAAAGATCAGCAGGAAAAATCAAAACCAAAAACAAAAATTGCAGTCTGAATGGCTACTACAAGGACAAGCAAGCTGGTTGTTTGCCGGAGAGCCATCAAGGCAAGCAATCAAGTCCCTTCAGGGCAACCCACTCTACAAGACTGAAATTCAAAGGGATCACACGAGCAGCCATGTAAGCTTGCTGGCGACCATGTTGGTCCACTGGTGAGTGGAAGTGGGGGAAAGGCAACAATGAAGATATGGGCTGAACCCAACCACATTCCATAGACACCAGTCTACCTGGAGATAAGAGAGAGAAGAGGAAGGGCTGGTTGGTCCAAAGTATGGGGAGAGCTGGGCTTTCCTGAACCCATGGACAAGGACATAGCCATGGAGGACTACAGCTGAGAGTGGAGCGTCCAGCTGATAAGAAGTGAGGGGAGATGCACAAGAACACCCAAACTTGCAGACACTACCCATTTGACCTAGCTTCATCATACATGACAACAACACCCAGAACTCAATCCAGGTATGTTGTTGTTGTTGAGTGCTATCAAAGTTGGTCCTGATTTGTGGTGACCCTATAGGGTTTCCAAAGCTTTAAATCTTCACAGGAGCAAAAAAAAAAACCTCATCTTTCTCCAATAGAGTGGCTGGCAGGCTCGAACCATGGACCTTGTAGTACACAGTCCAATGTTCATTTTACAGAAGTATTAAAAATAAAACAAACCTACAAGACTTTGTGGTATGCAGTTCAGTGTTTATTTTACAGAAGTATTAAAAGTAAAGCATACCTACAAGACTGAAAATATGGAACCAGAGATATCAATTTATAATGAAGTCTACTACAAAGCATAAAAAGAGAATAGTATAAATATAGAACTTCCAAAAGACAAGGAAGACAGGTAGATTTCAAGGTAAAACACACTGTTTTAAATAGGGAAAATATTAATAAATTACAGGGTAACTCAAAAAAATTAATACACTTGCACATCAAAATAAAAAAGGAAGAAAATCAGAAAATCAGAGTTACTAAGCATTAACACAACAGAATTGCAAATGCAAAGAAAACCCACAAACCAAAATAACTCAGTGCTGAAAATTATGTGGAACAAAGAAACCTGCAACACCACAAAAAACAAAACTTACACAGCAAAAAGACAGTAATCAATTCATACCTATAGATAATTATACTGAATGTAAATGGATTAAATACACCAGTCAAGAGACACAAAGAACAGATGGGTAAGAAAACAGGATCTAATATACTGTCTACAAGAGATATAAGAAAAAGATGGAAACAGCCTAAATGCCCATAAACAGAAGAATGTTTAAACAAACGTTTGTACATACACACAGTGGAATACTACACAATGTTAAAGAATAATGATGAATCTGAGAAACACCTCACAATATGGATAAACCTGGATGACATACTGCTGAGTGAAATTAATAAATCACAAAATTGCAAATATTGTATCAGAACAGTGTTGTAAAAAGTTAAGAAAAGATTTTCTTGATAAATGAAACATTCTATGATTGTTACTGGGTGGGGAGGTGGGAGGGAAATTATACATGGGCTAGAGGGTTATGTTAACATAACTTAGAGCATTACTTCACACATATTAACATGTGTGACGGCAGGCAATACACAACAAGAGAGAGGTAAGCAGAGGAAAGATGAAGGTAGCAGGAGACACAGGGAGGGATGCTATGTTACACAGTATACTAGGTACATGGAAGGGATTGCAATCCTTGCAATGACGCAAAGCATATGATTTGTTCAATGTAAAACTGATGGTCTACTCTGTAAAACTTCATTCAATCCACAATAAAATGTTAAAAAAAAAGATTTCAGCACTACTGAAATCTTTACTTTTCTAAACAATCCTTAATTAATAGTACAATTTAAACTATGTGCAGAATAGCTTCGGGCTACAAACTTCTTTGACTAAATCTTTGTATTTCAAGTCAGAAGCACTTCTGGCATGCTGATCTTCCTTGTTCTTCAAAGGTCCAAGAGAATTTGGCATCAAAAGCCTTTCTTTTTTCCCCATTACTCATTAGAAGAGGAAAGAAAAAAATAAAAACAACAAAATACCTTACTACTAAAACACCCTCCTAAATCCTACTCCATGTCTATTTCAGCTAGCACAAAAAATTGTGCAGGGCCAAAAGAAAGAGTCCTCTATCTGTTCCTCTAGTCAAACTTTTCCTTATGCCAAGTGAAATACGTGAGAGACCATAAAAGAACCAAATATGTGATTCCACTTGAACCTGGTATGGTCTTATAGGATAAGCTCCAGACTGTGAACCAAAAGTCAGCAGTTCAAACCCAACAGCTAGCTGCTCCTAGGAAATCCGGTACAGGGTGGCTATGAGTTGGAATCAACTCTATGGCAATTAACAACAACATACTAGTTAGTGGCTGTCAGGAGAGGCTGTGGAGGCAGGAGGATGTAGATTACTGCTCAAAGGATACTGAGTTTCTGTTTGCGAGTGATAAAAAAAAAAACTTTTTTTAGAAAATAAAAAGTGGTGATAATTGTACAACATTATGAATGTAACTTATGCCACTTTAATTGTACATTCAAAAATGGAAAACATTTTGTTATATATAATATTTATAGAATACTCCACACAACATAAGACATGCACAGAGACCAAGGAGTCTCAGTGATTGGCAGAGAGGAGGGAGCGAAGAAGGAAAGTCCAACCTACCAAGCGCTTTATGGAGGAGACTAGAGATCAGAGGTTGTGACTAGGCTTTTCCTACACAGGCAGTCCTTGGGTTATGAACATTAGATTTATAGACAACTCCTACCTGCCCTTTAATGTTTTATAAATTTTCCCTCATTTTGAAGAGACTGAACCAATCCCCAAACAAACAGAAAAAACCTATCCACTGCTACGGAGGGAGTTGGTTTCAATTCATAAAGACCCTGTAGACAAAGCAGAAGAGCCCCGTCAGGCTTCTAAGACAGTAAACCCTGAAGAAAGCAGGCTGCCACATCTTTCTCCTATGGAGCTTCTGGTAAGTTTGAAAAACCAACATTTTGGTTATCAGCCAAGCACTTTAACTATTGCACCATCCAGGCTGTCTTTTCTAGCACTAAAATAAGACTAAACAAGAACCATAAGTACCTACTCCAATTCACCTACAAATTCCACATAGAGAAATAGTTAGGAAAGAATCTTGCTCATAACCCAAGGACTGCCTGCACATCAGAGTTGACTGGGGTCCTGGCTTGATAGCTCTTTCTCTCTCTTAGTCTATGATTGTTCTTCATTAAAGTCACTTCATGTTACTCCCGTTGAGAGAAGTGCACTCACAAATTATTTCACAATTTGAGATTGAACGATATTTTAAAATAAAACATACTTTTCTATCCTTGCATTCACTTTTTTTCTATCTTCAATCAACCCCCAATTTAGGCCTGAAGCTATAGACCAAATGAGTTAATTGAGAATTGAAGTCAATGAAGGTTCCACATGCAGAGCAGCTGCAGGATGAGCCATTTCATCTTCTATGCACCGTTCTTTGGCACATTACCAGCAAGTTCCCCAGATTCCCTTAGCTTAAGAGCTCTTGAGCTACTGAATACAATTTTCACAATCAATGGATTATGCTTATAAAGAGGACTCAGGAAAGTAGAACAAAATTTACTGGGGCTTCAAACACAGGCATCAGATACTTTGCTAAAGAAAACAGAGGATGCCAGAGCAATCTCACTGTTAGCTTTTCTTATCTGTCTGCTCTTTATTAGAAGGACACTTACAAGAACTAATGCACGACAAATCAACTATTTAATGAAAGATTTAAAGTACTGGAAAATTACTAAGTATACTATTCCAATTTTTACCTTACATAGTTTGTCTGCCCCTTAGTATAAAAAGTCTTTATGGAGCAAACATTTTGTTGTTAAACATTTAAATGGACTAAAATAACTAAATGATCTTGATTTTAGTGGTATAATATAAATGTGACAACTTAGAGTGAGTGGACTGTTTCTAATCAAATTTAGTCTTAATGATTTCAGGAAATTCGACGTGGTGCAATAACACACTAAACCCTGATCACACAGTACATATTACATACAAGTCCGTAGCGTTTTTTCCATTAAAAAAAAAGATTATGAACAAAACCCCAAAACATCCTAATCTTTACTCTTCCTTAAGAATGGCTATCATGCTAAGCTTCTCAAATGACTTAATAATCTCTTAGGTAGTTTCATATATAGACATATATAGCTTATATATATATAGGAACTCTGGTGGCGTAGTGGTTATGAATTGGGCTGCAAACCGCAAGGTCAGCAGTTTAAAACTACCAGCTGTTCTGAGGGAGAAAGACGAGGCTTTCTGCTCCCATAAAGATGTACCCTGTACAGGGTCGCTATGAGTTGGAATTGACTCCACGACACATAGCAACAACATATATAGCTTTATTAATATATTTCAGAGACCATAAAAGTCATCCATTTATAGTTCAGTGCAATCAATCTAATTTTAGAACATTTTTGTTGTGCTATTAAGTGTCATTGAGTTGATTTTCTATTCCTAGACACCCCACGTGAGAGAGTGCAACAGTGCTGCGGGGTTTTCTAGGCTGTAAGCTTTACCGGAGTCCTGGTGTGGTGCTGTAAGATAAGTACTGGACTGCAAGGTCAGTTTGAGCCAAAAGGTCAGGGTTCAAACTTATCAGCCACTCCGTGGAAACCCTATACAGGGTCACTACAAGTCGGAACAGCAACAACAATCTTTATTTGAGCAAACAGCCAGATCTTTCTTCTGAGGAATCACTGGGTGGGTTCAAACAACTAAAGTTCAGGTTATGAACCCTGAGTACAATCATTTTCAAATGCCCCTAAAAAAAAGCCTTCACCATACATCTGACGGCTTCTCACACTGTGGTGACTTGTGTGTTGTGTCTGAAGGGTAAGACACCAATGACCAAAGACCAGAAGAGTTGTGGGATGACATCAAGAACATTATAAAGGAAGAAAGCAAAAGGTCAAGACAAGGAAGAAAGAAAAGACTAAAAGAGACTCTGAAACTTGCTGTCCAGTGTAGACATGCTGAAACAAATGGAAGAAATAATATGGTAAAAGAGCTGAACAGAAAATGTGCAAAGACCTGGAGTTAGACAACCAAAAGGGAAGAACATGTTCAGAATTTCTCTAGCTGAAAGAACTGAATAAAATATTCAAGCCTCGACTTGCCATACTGAAGAACTCTTTGGGCAAAATACTGAATGATGCAGAAAGTGTCAAAAAAAAAAAAAAAAAAGAAAAAAAAAACATGGTAGGAATACAGAGAGTCACTCTACCAACAAAGAAATGGTTGCTAGTAAATCATTTCAAGAGGTAGCATATGATCAAAAGCCAATGGTCTTCAAGGCAGCAGTTCAAGGTGAATTGAAGGCATTGGCAAAGAACGAGGCACTGGGAATTGATGGAATACAAATTGAAATCTTTCAACAAACTGATGAAGCATAGGAGGTACTCACTCATCTATGCCAAGAAATTTGGATCACAGCTGCCAGGCCAACTAAACAGAAGAGATCCATATTTGTGCCCATTCCAAAGAGAGGTGCAAATCATAGGACAATATCATTAATTTTACAGGCAAATAAAATTTTGCTAAAAAAAAAAATTCAGCTACAACAGTATATTGACAAGGAACTGCCAGAAGTTCAAACTAGATTCAGATGAGGACACAGAATGAGAGAGATCATTGCTGACATCAGATGGATGAATGCAGAGAATACCAGAAAGATGTTTACCTGTGCTATATTGACTATGCAAAATCTTTCATCTGTGTGGATCATGACAAGCTATGGACAACATTGCAGGTAATGAGTATTCTAGACCACTTAACTGAACTCATGAGGAACCTATACATAGACCAAGAGGCAGTTGTTTGAACAGAAAGAACAAGGGGACACTGAATGGTTTAAAATCAGGAAAGGTGTGTGTCAGGGCTGTACTCTTTCACCGCACTTATTAAATTTATATGCTGTATAAATAATCCGAGAAGCTGGGTTATATGAATAAGAACAAGGCATCAGGATTGGAGGTAGACTAGTTAACAACCCACAGTATGCAGATGATACAACCTTGCTTGCTGAAAGTGAAGAGGACTTAAAATATTTACTGATGTATATCAAAGACCACAGCTTTTGGTATGGATTGCATCTCAATGTA
>NW_006408550.1:693635-694794 GCF_000296735.1 Chrysochloris asiatica
TACCATTTTCAAGGTTTATCCACGATGTAGTAGCATGTATCAGCACTGCATTCCTTTTTATTATCAAATAATATTCCATATATAGAAACTCCAGATTTCATTTACATATCCACCACTTCATAAACATTTAGGATGTTCAATTTTTTTTTTTTAGTACTGTAGAATATGCACAGGACTACTAACCATAAGGTCAATAGCTCAAACCCACCAGCCACTCTGTAGGAGGAAGATGACTCTTTCTACTCCAGATTTATAGCCTTGGAAACTCTATACAGGTTTCTATAGGCTCCTGGTATGGTGCTGATAAGCACTGGACTGCTAACTGCAAGGTCAGTAGTTCAAACCCACCAGCCACTCCTCGGAAACCCTATACAGGGTTGCTATGAGTAGTAACCAACTTGATGACAATGAACAACAACAATGAACATCCATGTACCATTTTTGTGTGTGAATATATTTATTTCTTTTGAGTATATGCTAAGGAGTGAAACTGCTGGGTCACATGGAACTGCATGTACAGCATTGTGAGGTGCACCAAACCAGTTTTTTAAAGTTGCTGTACCATCTTACATTCCTACCAGCTGCTCTAACTGTTCCATTTTCTCCACATCCTCAGCACTCTTGTTATTATCTGCCTTTCTGATTATAGCCAGAGAGGGGGAAAAAGACACATTACATACAGATAATGATAATGACAGCAGACTTCTCATAAAAAACATGCAAAATGCAGTGGAGCAACGTATCAAAGTATTGAAAGAAAAGAGAACTGTCAACTTTGAATTCTATACACAGCAAACATATCTTTCAAAAATGAAAGCAAAATAAAGCCTTTTCAGACATACGAAAGCTGAGCAATTTCATCACCAGGAATCTAGTACTAAAAGAAATATTAAAGCCAATCCTTCAAACAAAAGGAAAATGATACCAGATGAAAATCTGAATTTACACAAAGGAAAGAAGAAACACTAAAAATGGCAACTATGTGGGTAAACAAAAAATGTTTACAAAAATTAAAAATTTTCTTTAAAAGATAATGATGGCAAATGTATGGTTATATATATTTTAAACCCAATTAAAAAAAATAATGGGTTGTTTAAAGCAAAAATAATAATGCATTGAGAGGTTTAAAACACATGGATTATCAGGACTGATTGTGAGG
>NW_006408550.1:695114-700014 GCF_000296735.1 Chrysochloris asiatica
AAACGATATACGATAGGATGAATGTAAAACTAATGTTCTCCCATATAAACGATCACATAATTCACAATAAAACATTAAAAAACACACACAAACATGGAGAAGTAAAATATAGAACCACTATACCACAGTAGGCAGGAGGCGGGAAATACAAGTAACTGGCATAAGGTTCTACCAACACTTGCAGTCAAATCAATTCCAATTCATAGTGATCCCATGTATGTCAGAGTAGAACTGTTTTATAGGCTTTTGAATGGCTGATTTTCAGAAGTACAGTTCAGGCCTTTCTACAAAACACTGCTGAACAGACTCAAGCCACCAGTCTTTTGATTAGCAGGTCAACTATGTTAACGCTTGCATCATCTAAGGACCCCAAAGTTCTTATATCATTCACAAAAAGACATCACTGGAACGTAAACTGTGGTACATTAAAGATATATACTGTAAAATCCTAGACCAATCACTAAAAACAAGAGAGCCAGTAAAAGAGGAAAAAGGCTATAAAAACATTCAGTTGATGTAAAAAAAAGCATTAAAAAAACAAACAGAGAATAAAGAATAAGCAGAAAAAGAGAGAGCTGAGTTGCTACATAGAAAGGCATCATAAGTAGCCTTACCACCCTAACTCAAAGCCACAGAAGATCAAATTGGATTTAAAAAACAAAACAAAAAACACCCAATGACATGGGTTAAAAAGAAAATATGTCATGCTAATGTCAACTAAAAGAAAGCTGGAATAACTACATTACAATCATCCTAAGTGTGGAGCTGTGGGCTAATGTGCCATACTGCAAAGTCATTTGAACTGCAAGGTCAGTGGTTCAAGCTCACCAGCTGCTCATTGGAAACCCTATACAAGATTGCCATGGGTCAGAATCAACTTGGCGACACTTCACAACAAGAACAAGAAGTAGACTTCAAGCCCACTCCTCACTTACTGTCATGGTTAGGTTTCAAAGACCAGGTCATTATGTGAAAATTGGCATTATACAAAAAAGGAGGATGACTACATACTACCAAATGACATCCTTACATCCTGACAAAGCTACTGAAAATCATGGCTCAGACACGTTGGTATATAATCTTACCCATCACAGCTAGCATTATGCTTACCTCACACCTTGGCATCCATTACTGCCAGATGTATGGCACTAATGAGAAAAATAGCTGGATAGTAGATTTTTGACTCTTGTTATAAACGGGAAATGGTGGATAGCAAGAAAATCGGTCAGTGAAGAGTAGGTGTATTACCACAGGTGAAGAAGATTATTTCCTAATCAAGATAATAGAGCAATCCTAAATGATTCTGAATCTAATAAGAGTTTAACATACATGAAGAAAATCTAATAACATTAAAACACAAAAACTATAGTTATATCAGATATTTTTATTGTCCACCACTCATCGGTCAGTTTGTCATACTGTGGTGGTTTGCATGTTGCTATGATGCTGGAAGCTATACCACCAGTATTTTAAATACAAGCAGGATCCTCCATGGTGGACAAGTTGCAGAGGAATGTCCAGACTGAAGACTAGGAAGGAGAGGCAGACTATTTCTGAATGCTTAGCCCCTGAAAACCTTACAAAGAGCCATGGAACTTTGTCAGGTAAGTGCTCAGGTTGAAAGTCCCACAAAATATGACTGGGGAAGAGATGCCTCCACAATAACTGATAGAACTGGCAGAAGATCACTATGTTTTATATAAAGAGAGAGAATAAAAATGTGGCAAAATTTTTATAACTGGTCAATCTAGGGTCTTAAATAATGCTACCTTTACTATTCCTCTAAGTTTTTCTAGTTTAAAAAATGTCCAAACTAAAGATATGGGGAAAATTCACTGAATTTTAAAGAATATACCATGTGAAGGATGACAGTAGTGGTTATGTGCCATGGAGTCAGTTCCAACTCATAGCAAATCTGCATAGGGTTTCCGAGGCAGTACGTCTTGAAGGAAGCACAGGGAAAGCCTCATCTTTCTCCCATGAATTCGAACTGCTGACCTTGTGGTTAGCAGCCCACCTCATAATCCACTGTGCTTCCAGGGACCCTCATGTGAAGGATAGTCTGTTTTTATTTGGGCATCATCAAACTTGATCATCTTACCATCAAAATATTATTACTTACAAGAAAAACCTTACCATTTGCCACTCTGATTTTTAAATGGTCAGTTCAAACATAAAGTCTAAAGAATTGCTATTCTAAATGGAAAATTAAAAAACAAAATGAAACATTTTATTATAAAATTTCACAAAAGTAGAAAAAATGGTATAATGAATACCTTGTACCAGGAAGTGGATTATTCAATATGTTTACCTATAAACCTGTACTAAACATTTCACATCTTTGATGAAATGGAAAGCATGTAAACCTACAGATTAGTATATTCACTATAAATTAGTACTTAAACACATGTAAGCCCATGCTTATCTTACTTACTGGGCACTCTGTTCCTACCAGGGATTACAAATGTGAAAAAAGGCTTTGATTTTGTAGGAAGGTGCTGTGTGTTTTGGAGAAACTGATGCCAGCTGTAACTGAAAACAGAACCTTTGATATGGTGATAAAATGTGAACTTATTCACTACAATTAGTAAGTGAGAACAAGAAAGCCTGTGCTTACTTTGCTCATCAAAAAAAAAACAAAACATCTATTGTGAATTGAGTTAAAGTTTATGGAGCACATCATCAATATGACATTCAATAAATGATATACTTCATTTAACTATAAGCTTATGGATAGGAAGAATTAACATGGTAAAAATGTTAATACTACCCAAAGAAATCTATAGATACAATGAAATCCCAAACCAGATTACAGTATCATCCTTTGAAGAGATGGAAAAATTAATCACTAACTTTATATGGAAAGGAAAGACACCCCAGAAAAGCAAAGCATTATTAAAAAAGAAGAACCAAGTAGGAAGCTTCTCACTTCTTGATCTCAAAATCTACTACACAGTCACAGTAATCAAAACAGCTCAGTATTGGTACAACAAAAGACATACAGATCAATGGAACAGAATTGAGAACCTAGAAGTAAATTCATCTACCTAAGGTTAGTTGATCTTTGACAAAGGGCCAATATACATTAAATGGAGAAGAGACAGTCTCTTCAACAAATGGTGCAGGCAAAACTGGATATCCATTTGCAGAAGGATGAAACAATACCTGTATCTCACACCATATATGAAAATGAACTCAACATGGATTACATACCTAAAAGCATGTAATGACCATCAATGACCAAATAGGGACCAATAGGTGTTATAGGATCAGTACTGGACTGCTAACTGCAAAACTGGCAGTTCAAACCCACAAGCTGCTCCCTGGAAACCCTAGAGAGGGTCTGTGAGTCAGAACTAACTCAATGGAACTTTAATAACAACAATTTGTTCACGGCAACTTTCTATAGTTAATAAATTAACTACCCCCATTTATCTGCTTTCCATATTAAAGGTTTTATTTTTTCATCTTGTATTCTGTCTTCTTGTGAGTCTATATATTTTTACTCCAGATAATGCAAAGGTTTACATACTAAACTACTATCCAAGAAGTTAGCAGTTTGAACCCACACAGAGGATATTTGAAAGACATGTCAGGCAATCTGCTTCTGAAATGTGAAAATCTTGAACACCGTTTGAAGCAGTTCTACTGGACATACATGGGGTCCATATAAGTTTGAATCGACTCAACAGCACCCAACAACTGTCCTTTTACTGAAGTTTAAGGAAGAAGCAGAAATAATGGTGGGCCTTCAAGCCATTTTATATTTAAACAGGGATCAAAACCTTACACTTTGATCAAACTAGGGGACTAACTATCCTCTCCAATCCCAAACACTTGTACCATCCCATTATCCAAATATCCCAATTCAATTCTGTACTTAATCTTCATTTCAAATGCTAATTATGCCTAATATCATTTTTATTGTTCCAAATTATAAATCATTTACATAGCATATTATGTGTATCTTTTCTGGCATTTACTTTGACATATATGCTAAATTTTAATGACTAATACTTGAAAATCACTCTCACTGCTCAAAATTACTCAGTTCATTAGATACTTTAAATTCCAACAATTAAGAGTGTATTTTATAAGGTAATTAAATTTTGAAATATAAATACTCCTTAAAATGATATGACACAAGCATGCATTAATTTAATACAATTCCTTTACTTCTATTTAAAACTATGATCACATGAACTGAGTAAATGTGATTTCTGATAGCTAATAAAATGTGATTTATACAGCTTCAAGGACTAGGCATCTGGAATTGTGAAGAAGAAAGAAACCAGGATGGAGAGAAATGCTATTAATAATCTGCAGGTTATTATAAATAAAACTCAAGCACTTTTACATATGTACTCAAGAAAAATATCAGTTCAGTGGCATTTTAACAAAGTTCTCACATTTTTTTTAAACTCATGCATTTTATCTTATAGAAATATGCTATCAATTGATGTTTAAATCAATTTGATCTAAATAAGAGTTTCTAAAAGGAAAGAGAAAATTAAAGCATGCAATTTCTCACCAATAGACCAAAGGGATAATTTAGAATTACAGACCATTTGGGTAGATGGTAGAATCAATAATAATGCTTTTTTTAAAAAAAAAATGTATCTCAGCAAAGACAAGTGGAATACAAATTTTAAATGCTGGTCAGAGAAACAACAAAAGAGAAAACAGGATCCAAACACACAGTTTGAAGAATATTATAATAAAACAACAGATCTTGCAGTATGTCTCTTCAGCTTTTTATACTAATACTTTCTTATTCTCTTTCTAGACTTGAGAAGTAGCTATAATATTATCTTTTAAAAATGCTGTATATCAAGTGATTTTTTTGCATCAAGAGATTTTATTTGTTACAGGTATATGATGTTATATATTAAAATATATA
>NW_006408550.1:726787-736869 GCF_000296735.1 Chrysochloris asiatica
TTCTTATTTGAAGTCTCAGCAACATGACAAAGTTGACCACTTCTTTCTAAAACAGCCTTTTCTTACCTTCAATCATATTATACCCTCCAACCTCAGGCAATAGCCTCTCAGTCACCTTGGTGGTCTTTTCTTCTTATTCCCATTCCTTACACACAGTCAGCCCTGTTTCTCCTTCCTTTGGGGATCTAACTCCATACCTCTTCACATTCAGTTGTATGCAACATCTAAATGTGACAATTCTCACATCTGTATGTTCAGTCCCTTTCTTTGTCCTAGACTTACAAATCCACTTATATATAGTTCTCTATAATATATTCAAAGGAGCTCTGGTAGCGTAGTGGTTATGAAAATACTAGCTGTTCCATGGGAGACAGATGAGGCTTTCTGCTCCCATAAATATTTACAGCCTCGGAAACCCTCTACAGGGTTGCTATGAGTCGGACTGACTCCACAGCACATAACAAAAACAACATAATATATTCACAATTGTGTGTCTAGCAAGCATCTCAAATTCATCATAACCCAAAATACAGACATACATATAATTCTCTCTCACAATCTGTCCCTCCTAAGAACCTTAAGTCAATGAGTTACTATTCACCTAGCTTGCCAAGCCAAGTCTACCCCCATCATCACATTTCATTGCTTACATGGAAGTCCTGGTGTAGTGCTGTAGGATAAGCACTTGACTGTGAACCTTAAGGTTACTGGTACAAATCCACCAGCTGCTCCTCAGAAACCCTATACAGGGTGCCATGAGTCGGAACCGTCTTGACGACACTTAATAACAACATACATGCTTAAAACTTTTTCTTTTAATTTAAAATTTTTTGTCATTAATTGAGTGAAAGGCTTAAGAGCAGATAATCAATTTTGCATTCAATGAATTACATACTTCATTTCATTATAATAATTACAATTCCCCTCCATGTGCCATCAGATAACAGTATTGACTTCTATTCACTTTAACCCTTGCATTCCTCCCTGAGTCTTCCTTAAAAATCTTTTGAACCACAATTCTTTATTCCATCTTCAGCATTACTCTCATAATTCTTACCACCATCAATTGTTATCTAAAATACTACAACAACCTCCTTGGGTTTCCCCATATTGAATTTTGCTCCTATCCTTCCAATTCATTTGACATTGTTGTCAAAGTGGTCTCTAGAAATGCAAATCTGATTATATTACTCTCCTCTTACTTAAAGACCTGTAATGAATCCATTATTCTCTCTCTGTACAAGTTGGTGTTCTCAAACATAGATTGCATGGCCATACCTCAACACTTCTCTATTCTTCTGCCTTTGTCATATACACCTGTAACTTCTTCCAGGAAAGGCTGCACCTTTTATCTGGTATATTTTTACCAACCTAAACTAGCACCTCAAAGTCCTGGTGTGGTGTTGTAGGATAAGCAATGGACTGCTAACTGTAACGTCAGTGGTTCAAACTCACCAACCAGTCCTCAGAAACCCTATAAAGGGTCAGTAAGAGTTGGAACCGACTTGAGGCACCTAACAATAACAACAATAACAGACGAGCTCCTTGACCTGACTAATGCCTGAATGTTATTCACGTCTCAGCTTATCTACTTCCTCTGGAAAACTCTTCTTGATTATCACCCTTCAGACTGCTGTGTTGTTAGATGACAAAGAGTTGTTTCCGATTCATAGTGACCCTGTATAAGCATTTCCAGTGGAATAAAACACTGCCTGTCCTGCACCAATAGCACAATTTTGTTTTGTTTGAGCCCATTGCTCTAGTCACTGTGTCAATCATCTCCATCTTGTTGGGTACTTCCTCTTTTACGCTGAATCTGCACTTGGTCAACATGATGTCCGTCTCCAGGGACTGGTCCCTCCTAATAGCACGTCTGAAATATGAGTGATGAAGTTTCACCATTTTGGCTGTACTTCCAACACAGATTTGTTTGACAGTCCATGGTACTTTTAATACTCTTCTCCAACACCATAATTCAAAGCATCAATTCTTTTACAGTTTTCCTTATTCATTGTTCAACTTACACATGTATATGAGGCGACTGAAAACGCCATGACTTGGGGCAGGCGAACCTTAGTCCTCAAACTGATTATCTTTGCTCTTCAACACTTTAAAGAGATCCGTTGTAGCATATTGCCTAATGCAACATATTGTTTGATTTCTTGACTGCTGCATCCATGAATGTTGATGATGGATCCAAGCAAAATGAAGTCTTTGACAACTTCAATCTTTCTCCATTTATCAGGATGTTATTTACTGGTTCAGTTGTGAGGGTTTTTGTCTTCTGCACATTGAGGTACAGTCCATACTGAATGTTGTGTTCTTTGATCTCCATCAGTAAGTATTTTAAGTCCTCTTCATTTTCATTAAGCAATATTATATCATCTGCATTTCACAGGTTGTTAATCAGTCATCTTCCAATCCTGCTGTCATGTTCTTCTTCACATAATCCAGTTTTTTACGATTATTTGCTCCGCATACAAGCTAAATAAGTATGGTGAAAGGATAAAACCCTGGCACATGCTTTTCCGGTTTTCAAACCATTCAGTATCCCCTTGTTATGTTTGAACAACTGCCTGTAGGTCTATCTACAGGTTCCTCATAAGTACAATAAAGTGTTCTGTAAAACCTATTCTTTGTAATGTTATCCATAGTTTGTCATGATCTACACAATCAAAAGTCAATGAAGCACAAGTGTCTATCTTTATGATAGTCTCTGCTTTCAGTTAAGATCCATCTGACATCAAAAATGATATCCCTAGTTCCATGTCTTCTCCTGAATTGGCATAAATTTCTGGAAGTTCCTATTGATGTACTACTGCAACTGTTTTTTAATTGTCTTCAGCAAAACTTTACTTACATGTGATTTTAATGATACTGTTCGACAATTTCTGCATTTATTGGGTCACCTCTCTCTGGAATGTGCACAAATATGAGACTCTTCCCACTGATAGACCAAGTAAGTGTCTTTCAAATTTCCTGGTATAGATAGATGAGTAAGCACTTTCAGTGATGCATCAGTTTGTTAAAATGTTTCCATTTAATTTGTATTCTGTCAATTCCTGGAACTGTGTTTATCACAAATGCCTTCAGTGCTACTTGAACTTCCTTCCTTCAGAAGGATCATTTGCTCTTGATTATATGCTATCTCTTGAAAAGGTTGAACACTGACCATTTCTTTTTGGTACAGTGACTCTGTGTATACCTCCCACCTTCTTTTGAGGCTTTCTGTATCATTCAATATTTCCCCCTTAATAGATTAGTATGCCTCTTATGTGATTTTATATCACCTTATACTTAATTCTTAGCTAAATATAATTTACTCTAAGCTACCATGGGTCTCTTACTGAACTACAAATTCTCTATTTGTCATTGTTTCTCTAGAACTTGTTTACTTATCCGACACATGTTGTTGTTGTTAAGTACTGTGAAGTTGGTTCCTACTTATAGTGACCCTACACAGGGTTTCTGAGGCTGCAAATTTTTTACAGGAGCAGAAAGCCTCAACTTTCTCCTGCGGAACAGCTGGTAGTTTTGAACTGCCGACCTTGAGGTTATCCAACACACAGAATATACTAAATAAATATTGGCTAAATTACTGACCAAGATAGAAGAATTCTCAAGATTATTCCTATGATGATTTTAAAATATTAATTAAAATAACTTCTCAAACAGTAATCACAGGTCTACAACATAAAAGTGAGTAAGAATTACAGCTGAAAGTCTAACAGTTGAATCTCTCATATTAATACAGTACTTTGATGAGATAAATTATAGGAACTTCAAGAATTCTCCAGTTTCTTAATACTACTCTTATGAGAGACACTGCATATGGTATGAATAATGAGACTCCAAGAAAAGTAAAGAACTAATCAGGATGAGATTGGGAAAGTTGGCAACACTAGGCTTACACATTAGCTAAATGGCTCTCTACATATGGTTTTTGCTCTTGCCTCAGCAAATAAACAGATTATTTTAAATCCTTACTATAAATCAAGGGTCTTCCAACAGTCAACCGTGAAAAATAGTTTAAACTTTAAATCTTCAATCACCTAATGTTTTCACAAAGCATTTTCCCCTACTAATAGAAATCAATGTGACAACACTTTTATTGATCTTCTTTCTAAAAATGAGTGAAAACAACTATATTTTTAAGATATCTGAAATCATATGTTCAAAAAGAAAGCATAGCAAGGCACCAATTTTGATTCTGCTAGTTTGAAGATTTCACCTGCCACTCAATAGAATCAAATGCTTGATCCAGCTATTATGATATCAATAAAACGTATTTTTTCTAGGCCAAACAGTCTCAAATCCTAGTATATTATCAAACATGCATTTAAGATATCTAATTAATGTATTATGAATCTTTCTGGGTCATTCAGATTACCTATTTCAATTTTGAATAATTTTCAGTTATGCTTACATATCCAAAACATCCAATTTAGAAACTTACTCAACTATATAAAGTCTTCATTAATAATATGACTATGTGTCTGTCAAAAAAGGGAAGAAAAGGATATTCAAGAGTAAAAGACCAATTTAAAATGAATCAAATAAGACAAAAGCAATTTTATTTCAAGACACAAACCAATTGCCAAATTACAGCATATATAGTTGAGAAAATAATGACAGAACTGCATCTAATGAAACATATGAACACAGTACAAATAACTAGTAGGATGAAACCATTTAAGAGAGCAACCTAACATAAATACTATCCTTGAAAGCTTAAAATGATTTCAAATTTGAATTTAAGTGTGAGAAATGACATGAAATCTGTGAAGTGAAATCCACAGATGGGAGTCTGGTACCGCGTGTTTTACCTCTGGGAGTTGCAGCCTGCACCATGATTCTATTCTTACATTACAAATCTGTTGTGTGGGGAGCGGGGGAGGAATAACTGTGTTATAGGGAAAAAAAGAATAGAACAAACTGTTGTAAGAACATGTAGTTTTTAAAATGTCTTTATCCTTCATAAATAATCTTATTTGTTAATTTAAAAATATATAAAATGGACTCATGTATTAAATTCATCATATATTTTTCTTAGTATGATATTGATCCTGAAGAAACCACTACTACTTGATTCACATTCTTCTTTAAACCACCAGAATCTCAGAAGAAGATAAGGAAGGGATTCTTTTGTATTTTTTCCTTCCTGAAATATAAAGCAAACCTCTGTCAAAGAGTGGAGAGAAAAGAGACTGGTTGGGACAACAGCTGTGTTGAAGCTCAGAAAGGACATGCGTTGGCAGATTTCTGAGCTGATGCCTGCAACATAATGTACCTAGATCTAGCCTGATTCTTAATTTTTTTTTTGTAAGGAATTTTTGTACTTGGTGCTTTCCATTTTACAGAACTATTTCCCTCCATACCACAGCCATTTGTGCTTGAGAGGTACAATTCTAATTCATTACACTTAATATATTTTTACTAGAAGAAAAAAGGCATTCATTTATAAAATGAAGAAAAACACAGCTACAATTGACTCATAAATGAATCTGCATAATAAAAACACTTCATATACATATGTAATTTAATACAGTTGTGAAACACTTTTCTTTTTCCCCATTTAGAATTTCAGCTCAACAACAGTACTTGAACTTTTGGGGTATAGTTTCTTTTGTTTTGTTTTTCCACTTAAAATTAACATTTTGGGGTGGCATAAATACAGAATTCAAAGTGAGAAGAGATAATAAATATGCACATGTTTATAGAGTAGAACTAGAAGCACCAGGGAAGATGATACACGTGTTAGCATATTGGAAATAAGGTGGAAATAGATCTGGAAAGGGGAAAAAAAATGAAGAACCTATACAGTAAGTTTAGGTTTAAATAAAAGGATATGCACACATCTTCCCTTCATGAAAGAACAAAATGTGGACAGATGATGGAAAATCCAGATATGCTTTTAGATGTGACCCACTGGAAGTAAGAAGCTGAGAAAGACTAAGTCTCTAGCTTTTCAATGAAGCCAGAAGAAAGCTCTCCTAGTAAAACTGAAAGAGATAGGGCGTTTCCTGGAAAAACACAGCAGAAGTCTATATTCTAGGTCATCAAATTAAGACCTGTGCAGCTAAGAACACTTCAAAAAAAATTTTAATGATCATAAAAAAAACAAAAAAACCCGACAACACAAGGAATAAAATGAAGTACACACTGGATATGGACCACAAAGCATAAAATATTTACTCTCTAGCTCTTTACCAAAAAAAGTTTGCCAAACTTCGTCTACATAATAGCAACTGTTGTTGTTGTTGCTGTTAAGTGCCATCGAGTCGGTTCCAACCCATAGGGACCCTGTACAGGGTTTCCGAGGGTGTAAATCTTTACGGGAGCAGAAAGCCACATCTTTCTCTCACGGAGCAGATGGTAGTTTCGAACCACTAACCTTAAGGTTCGCAGCCCGATTCGTAACCACTACACTACCAGAGCAACTGAGATAAGATGAAATAACTAGAAATTAAAAGACATATATTTGCAAAGGCAGCCATCTGTAAAATTGTGTGTTCTTTTCACCAGAAGCATTCATGGGGGTGGGGGTGGGGTGGGGTGGTGGTTAAAATATTTTAACCCAAAAAAATCTGAATTACAGACTTTAATAGCCTATTATTAGGCTTCAACATAAAAATAAGATACATGTTTTAAAAAAAAAGAAAAAGAAAAAGAATAAAAGCTTTCAATAACTTTCAGATAGTAGTAAAATAAATGAATTGCTAAAAGAAAAAGTTACATACTAATTCGTTTTTTCAAACAAATCTGTAACTTCTACTTCCAACATAATAGAGGAATTGGGACAGGAACTACCCTACCAATTCGAAAACTGGACAAACGATTGAAACCAATGTTTTCAGATACTAGACAAGAGGCAGTGCAGCAATGAGATCCCTGAGATGCAAATGAGGAACGTCTGACGACCATCATCCAGACATTAAATTCACTTTCCTTTACACTATAGAGAAGGGAAATCCCCGCAAAGCACAGTGAGCTTGCTGAATTCAACATGCATATTTGAGTTAAGGAAAGCTGAAGCAGGTCAAATAATAGGGGAAAAGTGAAACTAAGCAGAGAAGTTTCCAGTAATTTGTGCAGAGATTCTCTTGAGTCTTTGATAAAATGATTAGCTATGAATGCAAACAATGAGACTCAAAGAGGCCAGGCAGAGAACAACCACCTGAAAGCTTGCAGAACAAACAGCTCACAGAGTTCCCAGTGCTGCAAGATAGTCTAACTTCAAAAAGTAGAGATGCCACTGAGCAAATGGAGATTCAATAGAGATACAGGAAAAAAAGTATGCCTTAATGCTTCTGTAGGAGCTCTGGTAGCGTAGTGGTTACGAATCGGGCTGCAAACCGCAAGAACAGCAGTTCGAAACTACCAGCCGCTCCGCGGGAGAAAGATGAGGCGTTCTACTCCCGTAAAGATTTCCAGCCTCAGCCTCGGAAACCCTGTACAGGGTCGCTATGGGTCGGAACCGACTCGACAGCACTTAACAACAACAAAAATGCTTCTGTGGAGTCCTGGTATGGCGCTGTGGGTTAAATGCACCAGACTGCAAAGCCATTTCAACTGCAAGATTGGCAGTTCAAGCTCACAAGCTGCTCCTTGGAAACTATATACAGGGTTGCTATGAGTCAGAATAGATAGACTCAGCAGCACTTAACAATCACAACAATATTGCTGTGTGCCGTCCAGTCGGTTCTGACTCATAATGACCCCATATAGGTTTCCAAGACTGTAAATCTTTACAACAGGAGCAGAAAGCCTCATCTTTCTCCAGTGGAGCAGCTGGTGGATTTGAACCACTGACCCTATGACTGACAACCCAATGCTAGCTAAACTAGTCTTAAAGATTTCTCTAAAGTTGCCTTAATATAATTTAGGCCTTTCAGACTGATCCACAAGTATAACCTAACCATGTGACAAAATGAAGTCCAATTTCACTAAAAGACGGTAACAAAATCCATTCACAGGATTCAAACACCTCATCAACTCAAAAATCATTAAAAAGTGTCAAGATGCAAAAACATGTAACCCAATATCAGGAGAAAAGCAGCACTCAATAGAAACAGAATGCAAAAAGACTAAGATGATGGCAGTAGGAGAAAAAGACCTTGAAACATCAATGCTAATCATAACCACTGATTTAAATTAAAAGGTGAACGCAATTAATTATGAGAGTTCAAATTATAAAAATTGACCAATTAAAATTCCTAGAGCTGAGAAACAAAATAGCTGAACAGAAAAATTAGCTGGAAGGGCTTAACAATAGGTCAGATGCTACAAAAGATCCATGAGCCTAAAACCAAAGCAAACAAAACTACCAAAATAGAGCACACAAAGACAAAAGCTGGGGAGGAGGTAGGGGAAAGGGACCAGAGGCTCAGTGATTGGTGGGATAACATCCTAACATCTAAAAATATTATTAAACTTATTAAAGTCTTACAAGAAGAGAAAAGACGTGTATGGGGGGAATATTTAAAGAAATAATACATGATTTTGCCCCAATTGGATGAAAAGACAACAAATAACTGTAAAAATAACATTAGCAACAAAAACAGACTGAAAAATATCAATGAACTTCAAGCAGGAAAGCACAGTAAACACAAAGAAGATGGTGCTAAGGCACACCATAATGAAACTACGTAAAACACGAAATTAACAGAAAAAAATTAAAAGAACCAGAAGGGGAAAAAAAGAAAAAGCACATTCCATGACTGAGAAACAAAGATAAAAATGACCACAGACTTCTCATTTGCATGCCAGAAGACAAGGAAATGAAATCTTTAAAATGAGGTAAAAAAAAAAAAAAAAAACTGTCCGTATTAATTTCTGTCTCAAGTCAAATAGTTAAATATTAAGACACAAAGAATACAATGTTGACACACACACAGACACACACACACAAAGGAAAGAATGTGCTACCGGCTGTCCTGCACTACAAAAAATAGGTCAAAAGAAATTCTTCGATTGTTGTTGTTGTTAAGTGCCATGAAGACAGTTCCAACTCACAGTGACTCTGTATAGGGTTTCTGAGAAGCGACTGGTAGATTAAACCTTGCGGTTCGAACCAACATTGTAGTTGAGTGCTTATTCTATAGCACCACACCAGGATTGAAGGAAAAGTATTCCAGAAGAAATCTCTAATGTACAAAACGAAACAAAGAAAGAACACCCAAACTTGCAGACAATACCCATTTGACCTAGCCTCGATGGCTTGATAATCAGAACTCGACTAGAGAAGATTACAAAAATAATTTTTTTGTTGTTAAAGGAAACAAGGTAAATTTCTACAATTTGATGAACCTGATCTATAATCATGGAGGTAGTAACTCTAAATACCAACAGAGAGGGAAGGAGTCTTCACATGTGTACAGAGGTATTGATACTTCACACCAAGTATCAATACCCCTGTACACAGGGTAGATAGGGACAGGCAACTTAGACACTGGCTACCTAAAATGAGGGGGCGATACAGGCACGAAATGACTAGCTTACAAGGTTTCAAGAGGGAGTTCAGTTTAAGAGTATGGGGGGTGGGGAGAAAGAGTCCCCACCCCCCATACTCTTAAACTCTTGTCTAGATGGGTCTGGTAAAAAGAGATGGGGATAAGATCCGTATGATTCAATAGTGAATACTTGTTATCATGACTAATTGCAACTGTCACAATTGTAAAGGTAGAAGTTTGTAACAAAAACAGGCGAGCGGTTAATTTCACAGTCCAGAAACAGAGGGCTCTAGGACCATCAAGGGAGAAGAGAAAAAGGCAAATGCAGGACCTTATCCAGAGAAGCAGGGATGCCAGAGATGGGGGCATAGAGAACAGGAGTGGCTGAGGACTCTAGTTTCATGGGACGAGAGGGACTAAGAGCTGGTAGCCAGGAGGCCGACTTGCAGAAATGTGCCCTTTGGAGGTGTAAATTATTATATATGCCTGAGTGTTTTTGTTTTTTAAAAAAGCTAAAGTGAATAGAGAGAAATATTGTTAACTGATAGTACATTGTTGTTGTTATGTGCCATCGAGTCGGTTCCGACCCATAGCGACCCTGTATAGGGTTTTCAAGGGTGTAAATCTTTA
>NW_006408550.1:737164-753248 GCF_000296735.1 Chrysochloris asiatica
TTTAGCATATGCAGAAGTAAAATGTTTGGGGAAAAAACAGTGCAAAAGTGGGACTCACACTTAATAATAGAAAAAGACTGAATGCTTTTTTCCCTACTATCCAGAGCAAAACAGCGATGCTTGCTTTCACCATTTCTAGCCAATATTGTATCTATGTTAAAAAAGCAAGATATAAATAAGTAAACATATAAAGATTGAAGAGGATGACTTAAGGCTTTGCTTAATCTGAAATCATTCTGTAAGAGGAAAATCATAAGGAATCAAGAAAAAAAGCCACTAGGATAAATAAGTTTGTAAGATCACAAAGCTTAAGTTCAATATACAAAATTCAACAATAGTTCTATATAGAAGTAAAATCAAAATTTTAAAAATTATTATTTACCATAATATCAAACACTTTTTATGGGTCTAGTACTGTCCAAGTTGATGTAAAATATAAAATCATACTGAGCGAAGCTAAAGAAGACCTAAATCAATGGAGAGAGAGACCATGTTTGTGGCTTAGAAGGCATCATAGAAAAATGTCCATATTCTGCAATTGATCTATAAATTCAATGCCATGCCAATCAAAATCCTAGCAGGCATTTCTTCCAGTTTCCATAAAGGATGTAGAAAACTAGAAAGAACATAGCTCACACTCTCACAACACAAAGAACAAGGAGAGAAAAAAGCCTGCAAATACAAACTTTTCTTGAATCCATGAGAGATTGAGGTCATAGGGCAAAAAAATCTATAATTTAAGGAAAGACAGGTTCCTTTAAGTACAAGTGGAATTTGAGCACCAAAATGCCTAGGGAAGTTACTACCTGACACCATAATTTAGCTAAAAATGTTAATGAATTGCTAATAGGTGATTGTGGGCTAGTGAGAGAATATAGAGCCCACAGAGGTCACAGACATAGAAGGAATTCATACCCATTGGTAGGTTCTTCTTTACAGACCTCACCAGATGTCTAGAATTGTCCATAAGGGAAAAATGACAAACCTGTCACCCACTGCACACTGCTAAAAACCCACTTAGCTAGGGAAAGGAAACAAAAAATCCTATATTCCTAGAGGAGGAAAGGAATATTTCCTTCAAGTGGAAGTGGGGGAGGGACACTGAAAAGTGCATTCCTAGAACACAGTGTTTACCCAGTCTATGCTGGGTGATACGCTGCCATATCAAGTACAATTACAGATTTAGGTAGAAATGGGCAGTCTGGGCATTGCAGGTTTGATCAGCAGTTCAAGTTTGTCTCATCAGACTTTTAGCATGGTCATTTATACGATGTCCTCATTTGAGTAGTTAACTTTGGACTTCTAACTGGCAGCTGTAATCTGGTAGCATAGTGATTACAAATTGGGCTGCAAACCGTAAGGTCAGCAGTTCGAAACTACCAGCAGTTCCACGGGAGAAAGATGAGGCATTCTGCTCCCGTAAAGATTTACAGCCTTGGAAACCCTGTGCAGGGTCACTATGAGTCAGAACCGACTCCACGGTACTTAACAACGACAACAACAATCTGTTTCTGCAGTGGTTTCTACAGTTTGCAGTCCCAAAGAGAGATGTTTTTAATCTGCTAAGTGGCAAACCAGAAGAATCAGCTATAGGCAAGACTCAGTAAAGATATAACCATGGGGAGTACTGGTCAGAGCTCTGGAAATGAAGAAGATTGATCACATTCACTTTCAGTGTTTTCTGTAGCTGGCACTAAGGCAGCACGATCTGCAGTAAGACAGTGAATCCCATCAGTGTTTAACGTTGCTGCACTAACAGCGTACCATGCCCAGATGTGTACATAAACTTCTGTGAACCAAGGGTTCCAATGAGCCAGTAGCTTTACCTGAGGTAGCAGAGTGAAGGATAGTTTTCTACAAAAGGGGTAGCTGCCAACCTTTCCTGAAAAACCAAGATGATACAGCTGCGCCTCTGAAACACCATTTTTATTTGGCAAATATGATCTATTAGACCTTTCCTGTGAGTCATGAAGTCCAAGTTAACTACCCAAAATGAGGACATCAGACCAGAGAGTCACAAGGCATCTATGGGTCAGGTGTTTAGATTTCATAAGAGCTTGGCAGTAGACCAATAATTGTCCACCTTTTCAGAAGGGGTATACCTGGTGGCTGGATCAGGCAGGTGACACTGCTGTACTGGGAAATGGTCTGATCATTCTAGTAGTCATCCAAAGTATTTAACAGAGCTGTGATTTTTTTTTTTTTTTTCCCCTCTAGGGATTATATATTGCTTTTGCTGCACCAAGCAGGAGGGGATAGGGGAGCGCCTCTGTACATGCAGCAGTCCTTGAGTGGGAGAATCTCTAGACAGTAAAAGCGTTCACAGTATAACCATGAAAAAAATATATCAGTACCAATTATACAGTTAGCAGTAGAAGCCAGAACAACGGGACACTGAACAGGCCCAGAGGCTCCACCCACACTATAGCTTTCCTTGAATCAGAGTGTTTTTCCCCTACAGGATCAATTAGCACACACAGAAGGGACTACTGCCATAGCTGCCAGGAGACCATATTGTTTCCTGATCTGGAGCATGGGAGTACAGGGTAGTAGGAGAGGCGAGCCGGTGGAGGCTAGCTTTTCTTCGACTTTGATTTCTCATCCCAGGCTGGGTGTCACTTCCTCTCCTAAGTACCTCCAAGCTCCCCACAAGCATCTGTACCTCAGAGCTTCTACTTCACCCCTGTGGACACTCCTGCAGCTCCATTCTGTAGTCAGTTCTCAATGCCTTCTGCCACTCCTGTCACCCAGCATGCTTTCTCCCCCACAGAACTGGGTAGGAGGGCAACTAAAGCACCTAAACAGCTATAACAGTTTGAATGCCACCCCTTCCTGAGGTTCCCTACCATACTAAATCATTTTTCCCACTAAGAAGCTGAGGGAATAGAAGGGGAAAGAGAAAACAGGGAGCGCCAAGAAAAAGTGCAGCTCTGCATCAAAAAGCAAGGCTTTGTATTTACGTTCAACTGCAAGTGGCTGCCCACTCAGACTTAAATGAACTTATCATGTATTTAGTCTACCCAAAGCGCTACATCCTCGTTACTGACATCTTTGACCCTTTGACTCAGCAGCTACCACCATTCAGTCTTTTGCCAAAGGCCCTTGTGCCAATAAGGTTTGCTGACATATTGATGTGATAATTTTCTTTCTTCCTCTGACCTAGAGAGCAGGCAAAAACTAAGCACCACTTGGAGAGGGTGTTTTAATTCTACTTATTATTATTTAGGAGTCCTGGTCTGGAGACTGTGGGATAAGCAGTGGACTGCAAAGTCAGTTTGAACCATAAAGTAGGCAATTCAAATTTACCAACAGCTCCCCGGAAACACTAAAAAGGGTTGCTATTAGGTGGGACCTGCTTGATGGCACTTAACAACAACTTACTACTTGGCAGGTAAAAGTGGATCAGTAGGGGACCCTTACTCTTAGCACATCCTAGTCACTGCTAGCCCACCACATGAGCAGACATTTGCTACCATGTCCTCTAACTTTGCCAACAGTGTATCTTAGTTTCCAAAGATAACAAAAATTGTAAAGGGTATGTCATTTTACCTGACTTGCAGGTTATAAAATTAGTCTGCTATTGTTTCAAAGATGCTGGTGGTGGTTGTTGTCAGGTGTCATGGAGTTGGCACTGACTTGTAGAGACCCTATGCACAACAGAACAAAACACTGCCCAGTCCTGTGCCACGCTCACAATGGTTGCTACGATTAAGTGCATTGATGCTGCTGCCACTGTGCCAATCCATCTTGCTGGGGGTCTCTTCCTCTTTTTCTCTGACCCTCCACCCTACCTAACATGATATCCTTCTCCAGTGACTGGTCCCTCCTGAAAATATGTCCAAAATATGAGAGACCAAGTTCGGCCATCTTGGCCTCCAAGGAGCACTCTGGCTGCAATTCTTCCAAAATGGATCTATTGGTTCTTTTGGCAGCCCATGGCACTTTCAATATTCTCCTCCAAGACCATAACTCAAAAGCATCAATTCTTCTACGGTCTTCCTTATTCACTGTCCAGCTTTTGGATGCATATGAAGTTACTGAAAACACCATGGCTTGGGTCAGGCACACTTTAGTCCTCAAGCTGACATCTTTGCTCTTCAACACTTTAAAAAGTTCTTGTGCAGCAGATTTGCCTAATGCAATACGTCATTTCATTTCTTGACTGCTGCTTCTTAGCTATCCATAATAAAACTTCTCTTAAACTGTAACTATAATATTAGCGATTGAATGCAAAAGTGATGTATGCCATTTAAATGGAATGAAAAGAACTTGATTAGAAAAATTTTAGTGGATAGGAGGTACTAATATTTTTACTACATACCGCTTTATAAAAAGAAGATTCCACATATATACTACAAAACGCGTCAGTAAGGTTAGTTGTTTCAACAATCAATGTAAAATTCTCTTGATCTCACATGAAAGCAACTTTTATCAATTTTGCTTTAAACTCATACTTCAATTTTGATGCTTGTTTTATAATAAATACTATACTTATAAATATACACACACAAAAATGCCATAAAAGAAAATTTAATGATCAGAAAAAACATTACAAATTACTATACTTTATTTTTAGATAGATCTATCACCTCTCATGGTGTGGCACTGTGGGTTAATGCACCAAATGGCAAAACCATTTGAACTGAAAGGTCAGTGGTTCAAGCTCACCAGCTGCTTCTCAGAAACCCTATACAAGGTTGCTATGGGTAGGAATGGACTAGATGGAATAACAACATCACCTCTAACATGTTCTAATTAAAAATATTTCTTCTTTGTCTTTGCTCTTACAAATTTCTTCAATGATTTCAATATAAGTAAGCTGTCAAACAATATCTACTTCCATACATACTGTTGTTAAATGCTGACAAGTCAGATCCGACTCAGCAATCCTGTATAAGGTTTCAGAGGCTGTAAATCTTTATGGGAGAAGAAAGTCTGTTTCTCTCACAGAGTGGCTAGTGGGCTCTACCTGTCAATTTTGTGGCTCACAGTCCAGTGCCTAACCTACAAAGTCACCACATTTAATAAGCATCATGAATTGATTCATTCCTGAGTCACTATAAGCTGAGTCCTGTGTGGCGTTATAGGATAAGGACTAGATTGAAAGTTCATTTGAACTGCAAGATTCAAACTCACCAGCTGCTCTTTGGAAACCCTGATACAGGATTGCTATGAGTTGGAACCAACTCGATGGCACATAACAACAACAGACACAAAAATGAGCATTCTGTTATGTAGTTTGTTATCAATAAAGTAATGAATATGAGTAAAGCAATTTCAATATTGTATTTCATCTTTTATTATAGAGTCATACATGGATACATGAATAATATTTATCTTTCCTGAATCTGTAAACTTAGTTTTCATGTTAAAATCAAAGTGTTGCATTTCTCCATAAAGGTTTGCATTTATGTCATCAGGATAAGCCTACACTAATTTTTTGTATGCCTTCATGCATTCATCATCAGGTACATCCACATCGTTTAAGGAACAAAACCGATCTGAAAGAACTTCATATACTTTCATCCTTCTTTACAGGCAATTTTGCAATGTCTTCACTGTATGACTTTTTAAGCTAGTAAATGTGATAAATTGCTTGACAAGTTTTCCATCTGTTGGAAATAATGTATCTTCTTACAATAATACTTAGCTCCCTATATGAAAAAGATCAGCAGTGGATTCTGTAGACAAATTGAAATACTGAGCTATACTTACTTCACTAAAAATAACTGAGACTTTCTCATGTATTAAGTTTATTATTTCTTTACACATTGTTTTAGATAGATACAATGGGTTGTTATTTCCTGTGGTATGTTCTGAAATGTGACCTGCTAAAATGGATCAAACTGAGCAACAAGTTCAAGTAAACCCCCCAAATTTTCATTTTGAGGGGACTCAAACATATTTCTTCCTTGAAAAGATAGTTCACATTCAGCTATTGTTATAATGACAGCAACAATGTGTTGCAAAACGCCTTTCCGATACTGAAATTTTTAAAATTAAACTCTTTTTATGTTTGTCAATTATATTTATGTTACACAGATCCCTAAATGTGTAGCAAATTGAGAATTAAATGCCTTGGGACTGAATAGTTTGCAAACAAAACAATATACAAAGCTAACTGATGGAAAATACAGTACCCACTCCCTTTTAAATTTTTCACCATTAGCTTTGTACCCGAACAATATACTCAGGTAACAGAAACTTGTCTGTCATCCAGAAATTTCTGACATGAATTTTCAAATGGTCCACTCTGGTGGTGACAATCACATGGCTCTCTTTCAATCCAATACTTTATATCATTAGAAGAAAAATAATTCCATAAAGCAGGATCTGTATTTCTGTTATTTATGGAGTGTGCAGATGTGACAATTTCAGAGTCTAAAATATTTTCACTTTCTATACCATAAGTGGAGCCCTGGTGTGGCACTGAAAATCACTAAAGGGTAATTTTCTGGATCAGTTTGAACCACAAAGCTGGCAGTTCAAACTTACCAGTCGCTCCTAGGAAACCCTATACAGGGTCATTACGAGTCAGAACTGACTCGATGGCACTTAGCAACAAAAACAACAATATACCACTAATAATTAAAAGTTAAAAATACTACAGAATGCAATGGGTACAGAATTTGTTCCCAATTCTGTTATATTTATGTTGCTACTAGTAATTTAAGCACAGGGGTACTAGTTCAATGATTAGCACCCATTAAGCTCAAATGTTCAATGGAAATAGTCTCTTCTGACTCATTAAATTTTATAAAAGAAGTTTAATTTTTGGAATTGTCTTAAGGGATTCTACAAGTCCTTTTTATTTTGTGCAGGGTTTTGTTGTCATTTCATTTTAGTTGGATATAAAATTTTGGCACTTTTAAACTTTGGTGCTACTACAGCAAATACATCTCAATAATTGAAAGTAAATAAAATTGATAAAACAGGTATAATTTATCACATAAAATTTACATTCGAATTTGGACTTAGCACAAAAATTTATATTAGTAAGTAAAAATATTGGTTTAGAACATGAATTTTGTTCTTTGGGTCTGAGATAGTCAAAAGAAATAATACTTACAAGGCAGTTGGAAACATTTTATTTGTTGGTGGCCCTTTGCATATCTCTATGAGTATTCTTCATCTTTACACAGTATTTCAAAACTTACTCAGTTGCTTTTTCTCCCTTGAGGCTGAATTTAAACAGTTCAGAGGGCTACTGCTAATACCCATCAGTGGTGACAGCGATGCCAAAGAGCATGATACAAATACAAGAGTCCACTCAATCTGAAGATGAACTTTTGTTCATTTTGCACAGGCCACTACCAGATCCATCACAAGTCACATGATTATAGCACCAATGTTGTGTTCTTATGTGGTTATTAACAAGAGGGAATTGAACATGAGGCCATACCAACTTGGTCCAAAACAAAAAGGAAAATATAATTGCTATTATGTATAAAACTCACAAAATGTATACTTTATATCTCTTTGTGGACTTGCTCAACTCTTGTAATCAGAGATGGGTACATAACTGGTGGAACACTAGCACCACTTCTTGGTGAACAAGTTTGTTTTCTGAGTCAAAACAATATGAATTGATGTTTCAAAAAAAGTCATTATGAAGAGAATCAGAAAATAAAATACATTTATATAATTTTTATCATCTAACTATTCATTTATTTCCTTGAGGAACTTTTCAATTTCTTTACAAGGAGACACATAACTATTCTGATAAAATATCAATGGAATGCTTGATAGGTGCCCTTTGTTGCTTTCTTGAAAGATTGATTTTGAAACACACTCATTGTTACAAAGCAAAAACGTATTTTGACCAACAAATAAGTATTGAATTTTACATCTTTGGTATGAGTTGCACTTAATGTTAAAAAAACAAAAACAACTTCATAAGTAGATCAATAACATCATGATAAATGGAGAAAAGACTGAAGTTGTTAAAGACTTCATTATATTTGGATCCACCATCCACACTCATGAAAGCAGCAGTCGAGAAATCAAAGACATATTGCATTAGGCAAGTCAACTGCACAAGACATCTTTAAAGTGTTCAAAAGAGCAGAGTCAGTTTACGGACAAAGGAGCACCTAACTGAAGCCAGGGTTTTTTCAAAGGCCTCATATGCATATGAAAGTGGGCAATGAGTAAAGAAGACTATGGAAAAATTGATGCATTTGAGTGTAGGTGTTGGAGAAGAATATTAAAGGTACCATGGACTGCCAGAACAACAAACAAATCTGTGTTGGAAGAAGAACTAACAGAATGCTCCTTAGGAGTTTAAGATGATGAGACCATGTCTCTCATACTTTGGACATATTAAAAGGAGGAACCAGTCCCTAGAAAAGGACATCATTCTTGGTAAAGTGGAGGGTCAGCTGAAAAAATAAAGACCCCTAATGAGATGAATTAGCACAGTGGCAGTAAGCATAACAATGACAAATGGACTCAAGTGTAACAACTATGAGGTTGGTGCAGAACAGGGCAGTATTTTGTTGTTGTGCATAAGGTCACTATGAATCAGAACTGACTCCAAGGCACCTAACAACAATGTTCATAATACCTCATTTCCTAGCATATAAAGAAAAATACATATCAGGCAGTGCAACCTGTACAACAGACAGTAAAAAACAAAACTCACTTGATGCATAACCTGAAACGTTTTGTATTAGGTAAGTATTAATATTTCTAGTATTTTTGTATGTTTGCTATGTTAGTATTATAGTAAAGGATTATCCATGAAATTATTATATGAAATATATGCTAGTTGGCATCCATATGTATGTCAGGCATAGATCTGTTATAAAAATTACTATAATCCGTCCTTGACAAGTAACAGCGCTAGTTGCATTCAATTGCCTATTGGATAAATGTAGTAGGAGTAAGTCCACCCCCACTTCTTCATTATTAGAAATAGTATACCAAGAGACTCACCAAGATAAGGAGTTTCAATTACATGGGAGGGGATCATAGAAAACAGATGTCAACGAAGGTGGTGAAGTAGTGGGGGCTTTATAGCTTAAACAACCTTGCATGTATAAACCACCTTACGTTATGGGTACCCTTCTGACCTTGTATAAACTTTCTTTCTGGCTAGCATGTTATCTTTCACTGGAGTAAACATTTCATGTAGTGCCCTGGCAATTCCCTTCCACTGTGGCACTCACTTATTTTGTGTCCTATCTGTTTGCCATCTTTGGAAAACTGGGACTCCTGCTTTGTTGAAGCCCTAGGCACATGCTTTCCTTGCTTATTGGGTAACCCATCCTGGAACTACCCCTTCATTCTTAAAAAATTCCAGTGTCTGATGTCTACTTACTCTGAATCACATTTCAGAGAAGTTAGTACACTATGTCAGTTGAGTCCAGAATTTTGAACTGATTGCTAATTTATAAATTCTAGTTTTTAGTAATAGTTTCCATTAATCTACCAATTTAAATCCTAAGTGAAACCAAAAGGTAGCTGTAATTGTACTGTATGTATTATATTAGCAGAAAGTCACCAGTGAGCACAGCCTTTAGTTGTTATTAATAAAGCCTTAAAATTTATCTATTTTCTTTTAAGGGCAGCCTCAAGTAGTGCAAATTACAGGATCTCTAATGGAACTATGGTCTATGGTGAAACTCTACTATTCTCTGGCTGTACATAGAAAGAATGGCAGCCTTATTACAAAACCATCATATGTCTAACTAGTTTCAGTAATAGATCACTAAATCATTGCCTGTCTGTTGTTATAGTTACAGAGAATATCAGAAAGATGTTTACCTGTTCTTGATTGACTATACAAAGGCTTTCAGGTGTGTGGACCATGACAAGCTATGGACAACATTGTGAAGTATGAGTATTCCAGAACACTTAATTGTGCTCATGAGGAACCTGTACATAGACCAAGAGGCAGTTGTTTGAACTGAACAAGGGAACACTGAATGGTTTAAAATTAGGAAAGGGGTGCATTCTAGGGTTGTATTCTTTCACCATACTTATTCAACATGTATGCTGAGCAAATAATCTGAGAAGCTGGGCTATATGAAGAAAAACATGGCATCAGGATTGAAGGAAGACTCATTAACAACCTGCGATATGCAGATAACACAACCTTGCTTGCTGAAAGAGAAGAAGACTTAAAATACTTACTGATGCTGATCAAAGACCACCACCTTCAGTATGGGTTGCATCTCAATTAAAAAAAAAAAAATCCTCACCACTGGACCAATAAAAAGCATCTATATAAATGGAGAAAAGATTGAAGTTGTCAAAGACTTCATTTTGCTTGGATCAACCATCAACACTCAAGAAATCAAAGGACATGTTGCATTAGGCAAATCTGCCGCACAAGACCTTTTTAAAGTGTTGAAGAACAAAGATGTCAGTTTGAGGACTAAAGTGTGCCTGACCCAAGCCATGGTATTTTCAATAACCTCATATGCATGTGAGGTTGGACAGTGAATAAAGAAGACCATAGATGTATTGATACATTTGAGATATGGTGTTGGAGAAGAATACTGAAAGTATTATGGACTGTCAAAAGAACAAACTGAACTGTATTGGAGGAAGTACAGCCAGAGTACTCCTTGGAAACCAGGATGGCCAGACTTCATCTTTCCTACTTTGGACATACTGTCAGAAGGGACCAGTCACTGGAGTAGGGTATATCATGTTTGGTAAGGTGGAGGGTAGGAGAAAAAGAGGAAGACCCCCAGCAAGATGGACTGGAACAGTGGCAACACTGATGGGCTCAAAAGTAGCAACAATTATGAGGTTGGCCAAGGACTAAGCAGTGTTTCATTCTGTTGTGCATATGGTCACTAAGAGTCAATACAGACTAGATGGCACCTAACAACAACAAGTGAGCTAAAATGGAATGCTATTGGCCATTTTGAATCTGACAATTATATGGTTTATTATGCCCAGAACAGCAAATTGAAGAGAAATGGCATCACATTCATCATCAAAAAGAGCATTTCAAGATCTATCTTGAACTACAACGCTCTCTGTGAAAGGATAATATCCATACACCTACAAGGAAGATCAGTTAATACCACTGTTATTCAAATTTATGCATGAGCCATGAAAGTCAATGATGATGAGATTGAAAAATTCTAACAACTTCTTCAGTCTGAAATAGATCAAACATGTAACCAAGATGTATTGAAAATTACTGATGGCTGGAATATGATGGTGGGAATCAAAAAAGCATCAGTATTTGGAAATTATAACCTTGATGATAAACATGATGCTAGAGATTGAATGATAGAATTTTATACGACCAATGACTTATTCATTGAAAATACTTTTTTTAAACCACATAAAAGGTAATTAGCCACATGGACCTCACCAGATGGAATCTATTGAATACATCTGTGGGAAGAAATGGTGGAAAAGCTTAATATCATCAGCCAAAACAAGGCCAGGGACCAATTGTGAAGCAAACCACCAATTGCTCATATGCAAGTTCAGGCTGAAGTTGAAGAAAATAAAAAAAAGTCCATGAGCACCAAAGTATGAGCTTTAACATATTCCACCTAAATTTAGAGACCTTCTCAAGAACAGAATTGATGCATATACTGAATGGTTTAAAATCAGGAAAGGTGTGTGCCAGGGTTTCATCATACTTATTCAATCTGCATGCTGAGCAAGTTATCCAAGAAACTGCATTATATGAAGAAGACTATAGCGTCATTAACAATCTGTGATAAGCAGATTATATAACCTTGCTTGGTGAAAGTGAAAAGGACTTAAAATACTTACTGATGAAGAACAAAGAACACAGCCTTAGTATGGATTACCCCTCAAGTAAACGAAAGTCCTCACAACAGGACTAATTAATAATATCATGATAAATGGAAAAAAGATTGAAGTTGTCAAAGATTTCATTTTGCTTAGATCCAAAATCAACACTTAAGAAAGCAGCAGTCAAAAAAATCAAACGATGCATTAGGCAAATCTGCAAAGATGGCAGTTTGTGGTCCTAAGGTGGTATGCCTGACATAAGCTATGGTATTTTCAGTACTCTCAAATGTATGTGAAAGTTTAACAGTGAATAAGGAAGACCACAGAATTGATGCATTTGAGGTATGGTACTGGAAAAGAATATTGAAAGTACCATGGGCTTCCAAAAGAGCAAACAAATCTGTGTTGGAAGAAGTGCAGATAAAATGTTCCTTAAAAGTAAGGATAATGTCACTTTATCTCCATGCTTTGGACATATTGTTGTTGTTGTTGTTGTTGTTGTTAAGTACCATGAAGTCGGTTACGACTCATAGTGATGTCAATCTTTATGGGAGCAGAAAGTCTCAACGTTCTCCCACAGAGCAGCGGGTAGTTTCGAACTGCCGACCTTGAGGTTAGCAGCCTGATTCGTAACCATTATGCTACCAGAGTTCCTTATTAGGAGGGACCAATCCCAGGAGAATACATCATGTTTGATAATGTGGTGGATCAGCAAAAAAGAGGAAGTCCCCCAATAAGAGGGGCCGGCATAGTGATAGCAGCAATGGGCTCCAGTTGTGAGGATGGCACAGGATTGGGCAGGGTTGCTGTCTGCAGTGCATAGTATCACTAGCAGTGGGAACCAACTCGATGGCACCTAAAAGAAACAGCAAAACCATACGCAGCCATTTAGATTCTTCTCCTGAGTGTACAGGACTCATTTAAAATAATAATAAAAAAAAAACAGAGAGGAGGAGACTTGACATTAACAAACCCAATGGACCATACAGATTTCCAGGACTGTAAATCTTTATTGTATGCAGAGCCCTGGAGCAGCTGGTGGGTATGAACCACTGACCTCGTAATGAGCTCATAATATCAACAGGAACTTGACATAGCTTTGTTAGATATATAATTTAGTTGATCAACTGACTTGGCCTCAGAACACAGAAATGAATTTTATTCTGTAGTTTCATACATTGGGAGGAATAATGGACATTATAAAAAAAAAAGTGAAACCAATATTAAAAAGAGACAGAAAGAAAACAGGGGAACATAAACTTGACTCTATCACTCAGGTGGCTCTTTAATTTAAATAAAAGAGAAAAAGTCAATAAAAGTCCAAAATATTTAAGGATGTACCATGAGATATAAGGAAATCAAAATAGTACGTCAGATCTCCAAAAATGAGACTCTGGACTAAGATTCTGTTTACCCACCATCACCGATCTCAACTAGCTATGAGGAACCTCCGCCTAATTTAATTTGAGCTTTAGAAAAGTCTCCCTCTGAACTAATATTGTAATTGTTCATTTTGATTCTCTGGATCCAAATGAATGTCATGAGGTCTTGTATGCCTTGCCATAGCTATTTAGTAATAAACTAAATGAGTTTATGCATACAAAAAACAGTAAGTCAGAAAATATGAGGAGCTATTAGTTTGGACAAGGTTCCAAAGAAGATGTGCCAATAGCAGGGCAACAGAGGGAGATTCAACTGCAGGAATAATTGATGTTGTTAAGTGCCCTTGAGTCAGTTCCGACCCAAAGCGACCCTATATAGGGTTTCCTAGAAGCTCCTGGTGAACTTGAACCTCCGACCTTAAGGTTCAAACCAATTTTGCAGTCCAGATAAGTATTAACCCGCAGCGCCACAGCAGGAATAGTAAAAGGGTCCAAAATCTAGGTTAGATGGGAAAATGTATTAACTATTTCTATAATGTTTGTGATGCTGGCCAATGTTTTACACAACATATTCTGTAAAAGAACAAAAAATGTAAATGCCCAACTTTGGTAAAGTAAGAATGGATAAGGGACAGTGCTTTGTGGAATCTTCTATCTACAGAGCTGTAGGATCAAGATGGAATTTCTAACCGCAAAGTCAGCAGTTCAAACCCACCAGCTACTCTTCAGAAACCCTGTACAGGGTCACTATGAGTCCAAACCAACTGTGACTTAACAACAAGAGTTATGTGACTCTGATATATGTACTTTATAAAATTATAATTTGGTTTCAATTATTCTCTGGTAGATAATGAATCAGCAATGTTTCTGCCTTTCTGCTACATTGGCTACTCTCCACTTAGTGGCAATTCTGGCAGATGATTCATTTCTCTGTTGTGAAAGGAGTTTAAAGTTGAAAAGTCAAAGGAAAGCTTTAATAGAAACAATGATAATCCTTTCTTCCCTGAGCTAAAGTATAAGAATTGAAAGCTAACTCAAGTTAAGTTTTCACTAAAAAGGCAACCTTAAAGCAATATAGTTTAAAAGGTGATACTAAGTCATTAGAAAACTGCTCTTACATACATTTTTACAAATACTTTCAGTTGTGGTCAGTCACAGTATGTTTAGTTCTTTACTTACAAACTTAGAGAATCATAAAAAATGTAGCATAGGTTTACATCAATGTTCACTGCAGTATTAGTCACAATAGGTAAAATGTGGAAACAACCCAAGTGTGCATCAACAAATGAATGGATAGACAAATTGTGGCATATCCATGCAACAGAGTATTGTTCAGCCATACAGAGAAATGAAGTTCTGATGTATTCTACCACATGGATCAACTTTTAAAACATGCTGAGTGAAAGTGTCACAAAAAGACAAATGTTGTTTGATCTCACTTATTTGAAATCTCTAGAACAGGCAAATGCATAACAACAAACATTTATTAGTGGTTTCGGGTCTCGAGGAAAGGAAATTGAGAGCTATTGCTTAAGGGAGATTGCGATTCTGTCTAGGAGAACTAAAAACATTCACAAATGGAGAGCAGTGATGGTTGTACAGCAGGATAAATGCACAGAATCAGACACTTGAAAGAGTTGAATTGGTGGGCTTTATGTTATATACATTTTATCACAATTTTTTTTTAATGTAGAGTTAGAACTTGTCATAAATTGGATAAAAAAGATTTGATATTAATAGTGTAATATAAAAGTGACCAATAAATAACTCTTTTATGCTCAAATAGGCCAAAACCAAAGGGGAGAGGCAGATATTTTTTTAACAAATGAAATTGAAATAAACATGTAATCAAAATATTATTAATTTAAAAGGAAAACATTTATAAAAATGGATTTCAATAGACTTCGTTTGGTGGTTAGATTCATATCTGTTGCTTAATTGTCATTGGAAAAGCTAACCTGAATAAATAATTCATATTCTTTTATGACACACAATTTGGTTTTAAATTACCAACTGTACCATTTTTAAAAATTGGTATCCTATATGAATACAAAATATAAGTACACAAGCTTGAAAATCTGCTACTATGGAAACTGAAATCTTTGTAAAACTCTCGTTTTGTAAAACATACAATTTGATACTTTAAAAAAACACTATGTGATTCTCAGTCTAGTAGTTTGGATATTTGTATGTTTGTTAAATACAGAAGACATTACAATCCCTCAACTAAGAAATGAGAGTACCTGGGCGGTACAATAGGTTAAGGAACTCCGCTGTGAACCCGAGGCTGGCAATTGGAGTCCACTTAGAAGTGTACCTCTGAAGAAAGGCCAGGTAGTCTACTTCTGAAAAATCAGTCACTGAAAGCCACTGGGATACAGTTCTACTCTGACATTCATCGGATTCCATGACTCAAACTTTACTTGACAACAACCGGAATGCAATCACTAAAGCAGTTTGTGGTTTTAAAAAGAAATAGAATTATTCTAAGCATTGTATGATGGACTCTGAGTGGTGCAAACAGTTAAGTGCTTGACTATTAGCTGGAAGGTTGGTGGTTCAAATTTACCCAAAGGCACCTCAGAAGGCAGGTCTGGCACCTGCTTCTGAAAGATCACAACTTTGAAAAACCTGTGGATTCGTTCTACTCTGAACACATGGGTGGTCACTGAGTCCGAATGGACTGGACAGCACCTAGTAGAAACAACAACAAACATTCTATGCAAAAAAAATACGATCATTGCATGTGATACCTTGAGTATTCTTAACCACGAATCACTTGTTCAGAGGATGTTGTTGTTGTTGTTAGGTTCCATTGAGTCGGAACCGACTCATAGCAACCTTATGCACAATATAGAACGAAACACTGCCCAGTCCTGGCTAACCTCACAATTGTTGAAACACTTGAGCTCATTGTTACTGCTACTTTGCCAATCCACCTCACTGGGTGTCTTCTCTTTTTCTTTGAT
>NW_006408550.1:754418-761436 GCF_000296735.1 Chrysochloris asiatica
AAAGAAATTATTTTGGAATGTTTGTAGTTAAGATGTAAAGAGCCTGGTTGAAGACTCATGGCATACCAGAACTGATGGGGATTAGGAGATTCAACAGGATTCATCACTATTTATGAGAATATTTATTTTGGTTATATTATTTTTTGAGAATATTTGTTATTTTTAATTTCTATTGTTATTTCATCTAAATGAAGTAGATTGGTAAAAAAAAAAAAAAAAAAAAAAGAAAGAAAGAAATTTGGAAGACAATTATCTGGCCAACTGATTGGAAGAGATCCGTATTTGTAGCCGTTCCAAAGAGAGGTCCAATGGAATGTGGAAATCATTGGACAATATCTTTGATATCCTAGGCTAGTAACGTTTTACTAAAGGTAATACAGAAGCAGCTGCAAGCATACATTGACAGAGAACTTCCAGAGGTTCAAGCTGGATTCAGAAGAGGACATGGAATGAGGGATATCATTGCTGACATCAGATGGATCTTGGCTGAAAGCAGAGAATACCAGAAAGATGTTTACCTGTGTTTGAGGAACTATGCAAAGGCCTTCGATTGTGTGGATCATGACAAGCTATGGACAACATTGTGACGTATGAGTACTCCAGAACACTTAATTGTGCTCATGAGGAAGCTGGACATAGACCAAGAGGCAGTTGTTTGAATAGAACATGGGAACACTGAATGGTTTAAAATTAGGAAAGGTGTGCGATAGGGTTCAGAGGATAAAGAGTAATAATATATCCTTAACCACAGTCACCTGTAAAAGGGATAAACTTATCTGAGCTTTTCAGCTACCAATATTACTTTCAGATACCATAGGTGTTTTGTTTTGTTTTTAATCTAAATATAACTTGAACACATAATTTCATAGGGAATTAAACAAAGCCAAAAATATACTGAAACAGAAAGGATCCATGCTATATTCTGACTCACAGAATACTGCCAAACATCATATAGCTAATAAGTAGCAACTGAATCCAGGTCATCCGATTTTACATCCCAAGTACTCATTTCTCTTGAATCCACTCTACCTTATAGCAACTCTACAGGACAGAGCAGAACTGCCCTGTAGGGTTTCCAAGGCTGTAATCTTTACAGAAATATACTACCACATCTTTCTTCCTCAGAGTGGCTGGTGGGTTAGAACAACCAACTTTCCGGTCGAGTACTTAACCACTGTTCCACCAGGGCTCCTAAGTTCCGAGTACTTTCATGATTTTCCAAAGGAAAAGGGCCAACTAACTGGCTAGAGCTGGATTTGCCGAATTCTAACACTGGCTCCTGAGCCAACTTAGACTTTTTCAAGTCAATAAACTGTAAAGGAATACTGCCAATGCAATCATTATGTATTTGGCTGCTTAACCAACAACAACAAACTTTTTGGTTTGTTGTTGGTTTCCTCTCTTACAGGAGGGAATATTTCTGTAATATAAACAAATACTTGAACTTTTTTTTTTTTTTTTTTTTTTTCAGAAAAGCACTACCACCTCCCCTTACTTATTATCTCATTATCTGACACTCTGAAATTACAACAATCATAAAAAATCTACTATCCAACTACACATTAGCAACATACTTCTGGCAGTAATAAACACAGAAGCACGAGGCAATACTAACATTGGCTGTGACGGTTAACATTACCTGTCAATTTGGGTGAACCATGATTCTCAGTGGTTTGGCAGTGAAGTCATGTGCTGTGTTAATCCTCCAGTTTTGTATAACAACCTCATCTTTGGACCCTAACCATGTTGATAGGTGATCAGAGAGTTCATTATATATGATTAAGTCAAGAAGTATTGCTACTAGGGTTCCAATCCATACATGCACAGGCTTATTCCAAACAAAGTATGCTTAAACAGGTCTCTGTGATCAGTGAATGGCTGAAGACAAGTTCTCTAAGCTTAGTTGCATTAGGGTGCTTTCAAAAAAAAAGGAAAATATTTTGTTGTGCTTTGATAAAAAGAAATTTTGAGGTCAGAGTTATTATCACATTTTCAACAAATTTCAAGTGGCCATCTCAAATAATTGAAGCTTTGCAACAAATTTACAGGAATGCTGCTTCACATGAAATAACAGGTTTCAGGTGGAGAGACCATTTTAAAGGTCGTCAGGAAGATATCAAAGATGAGCCAAGAGGGAAGACCTTCAATTGCAATGAATGAAAAAACTGAGGCTGAAGTCCAGAAACTGATGGAAGAGACAGTAGAATTACAATTGATGCAATAGCTTCTGAAGCTGGGATTTCAGATGGCTTGGAATTTTCAATTTTAAGCAAAATTTTAGTCTCAGCAAGTTTATGACTCCACAGGTGCTGAAAGTATTGTGGAAAAATCAGCTGGCTCAAAGAGCTTATCTTTCCATCAACCTTTTAAACAAGATCAAAGCTAATGAACATTGTATGGAATAAGTAATAACCAAGAACAGATCATAGATTAACCAATCAAATTCAGAGAACAAGGTCCAATCAATCAATACAGTGACTTTCCAAAGGGATCTGCTGGATCAATTAAATTCAAGACAGAAAGATCAACTCAGAAGCTGATGGTGACTATTTTTGTGAATCCAAAAAGGGAAATCTTGACAGAATTTTTCAAAGGACACATGACAAGCATGAGACGTTCCAGAAAATGGAAAGTTGCACTGGTGATAAACAGGCCAGGAAAGCTGCACCAAGGAATGTTTTTCCATCACAACAATGTACCTTCTCATTCTTCAAAGATAGCAAGGGCTGTCTTATGAAAATGTCAACGGGAAAATTTATCCAATCCACCCTACAATCTTGATCTTGCCCTTTTAGACTTCTTTTTATTCCCCAAACTCAAAAAACATTTAAGAGCATGATTTCAGTCCCTGGGGACGGCAAACCACCATTTTGATGTCTAAATCAAAGAGTACAGAATTCTTCATGGAAGGGTTAAATGGAGAACTCAACCCACTGCCCTGGAGGCAATAAAAGCAAAAGCAATTGACTACTTGGCTCAAGGTTAGGGGGTAAAAAAAAAAAAACTATTGCTATCAAGTCAGTTCCAACTCACAGCAATACTTTACAGGGTTTCTGAGGCTGTAAATATTATTTTTGGAGGGAGTGGGAGAAAGTAAGAGTTAGGAGTTAAGGTTAGGTCTTTGGTTAGTTCGAAGCTAGCCCTAGGATTTCATTTTGTGCTCGGGTTATGGGAGTCCTGGTGTGGCGCTGTGGGATAATGCACTGAACCACAAGGTCTGTGGTTCAAATTAACCAGCCACTCCTTGGAAACCTTATACAGAGTCACTGTGAGTGGGAACTGACTGGGCAGCACTTAACAACAAGGATTAGTGTTATGGGCAGGGATTAGGCTAGGGCTAGGAGTAAGGGTTCCAGTTAGGTTAATTTTTATTTATTTATTTATTTAAATCAATTTGATTTCCTCTTTATTTGGAAGTTCTATAGCTACATCATTCCCTCTTTTTACTTTCTGTTTTGTTTTGCTTCTTATTAATACTGTTGCTGCAAACTAGTATCTCTTCCCTATTTTCAGTCCTGTAGGTTTGTTTTACTTTGAATATTTCTATATTTGTGCTAGAGCTCTAGGTGATGTTGTCATGTATGTTAATCTTAGGTTCCCTGCTGTTGTTTTCTGTCCAACAAAGTCAGTATTCTTTGTAAGTTTGGTCTCATTTTTACAAAGTCTTTCAAATTCTGTTTACCTAGAAATGTCCTAATTTTGCTGTCATATTGAGGGACAATTTTGCAGGGTATCTGATTTTTGTTTGGCAATATTTTTCTTTCTGAATTTTATATATGTCATCCCATTGTCTTCTTGCCTGCATGGTTTCTACTGAGAAATCAGAGCTTAATGTTATTAATTTTCCTTTATAGGTATCTTTTTATTTTTCCCAAGCTGTTTTCAGGATTCTTTCCTTGTCTTTGGTTTTGAAAAGGCTTGGTGATTTTCTTTTGGGGTCTATCCTGTTTGAAGTTGGTTAACTTCTTGAATGTGTACCTTTTCATCTTTCATGATATTACTTACAGAAGCTTTCTTGTAACAAAACTTGGACAGTTTTCTCTTTTTTTTTTTTTCCCAGTCTCTTCCTGTTCTGGAATACCAACCACATATAAGCTATTACTGTTGATTGTGTCCCACATAAACCTTACGCTCTCTTTCAATTCTTTTTTGTTGTTGCTGTTGTTCTTTTTTTCTAATTGTTCCTATGTTGTTGTTAAGTGGCATCAAGTTGGTTCCGACTCGTAGCAACCCTGCATAGGGTTTCTGAGGAGAGGATGGTGAGTTTGAAATGCCTACCATACGACTCAAACTGACCTCACTGTCCCATGCTTATCCGATAGAGTCACATCAGCAAAATGAATATTGAGACATTTGTCTTCAAGCTCACTAATTACGCCTTCCATCATTCAATTCTACTTCTTCTCGGTTTCAATGTATTATATATTATTGATGTTTTAGTGTTGATCTTCTGGCTTTCCAACTACTGTTTGTAGGGTTTCCAATTTTGTTTGTTTGTTTGTTTGCTAGTTTTGGTCAGTGTTATCTTGTAGTGTTTTCCTGAAATCGTCTAAAGTTTTGTCTGTGTTTTCCCGGATTTTCTCTGCAGTTTCCTTACTCATTCTCTCAATCCATTGAAGGTATCTAAATATCCTTCTTTTAATTTCATTATCAAGTAGTTCCAATACCATTTCTGATATTCCATTCTACCCTCCATCCCATTCCTTCTCAACTTTGTCCTTAGGCAAATGCTGCCCTTCTGATTTTAAATGACTGACCATTCCATGGTGAGCATACATAACTAGTGTTGTTGCCCCTCATATATACCTGTCTACTGCTTGCCTGAAAATTGGGCCATGAGGGTGTGTTCCTTTCCAGACCTGAATGAGTGGTTCAAAGTCCGTCTTGGATTCTTCTAGTCTCTTCTAGTCTCTGACCATTAAAATGGGCCTTTTAATTTTTTTCTCTATAATTCTGAGTTTTGTTCCACATTTCCTCCCATTCTATATGGGACCTTCTAATGGGATTCCTTTCAGAGCTGTTGGTAGTGGTAGCCAGGCATCACGTAGTTCTTTTGGTGGTGGTGGTGTTGGTGGTGTTGTGTGCCGTGGAGTCTTTTGGTGTAACAATACTTTTTTACTGGTGTGGTGCTACAGGATAAGCATTGGACTGCTAACCGCAGACTGGTGGTTCAAACCCACTGGCCGATCACTAGGAGTCTGTACTGACTCAATGATAATTAACATGAACAATAACAACTTTTTTACTTACCCTTGTATGGACAATGGGGCTTCAAAAAGCTCCTGAACAAAGTCCATTATCTTTCAATTCCATCTTCCCATGAACTTTTTAAAGCTCCCTTGAGAGTATGTGTGTCTGGCTGTTATCATGTGCACTGAAGTCAATTCCAATTCATAGAGACCCTATAGGACAGAGCAGAATTGACCCACTGGGTTTCCTAGACTACAATCATTATACAAAAGAAGTCCTGGTCAGAAGAGGTTTTCAGTGGTCCTGGCAGGGCTGGAGATGGCATGGATTCTGACAGGATACATGCTTACCTGATTTATCTGGGTGCCAAGCACTTACCTCCACCAGAGGCTGTGGTTGAATTGTGCCATTAGGTATACCACCCTCCTGGTGCCAAAAGTTCCCTCAGCCTTGGCCCACAGACTAGGGTAGTGTAGGCTACTCATTGAGAGTCTGATGAAGGTACTAGTCTGTCAGATTTTATTCAACACATCTTCCCAATTTGCTTCTTCTCAGAATCACAGCTAACATGAGCTGGGGGTGACTTGAGAGGGTGTGGTCTTTGCTTCTCAAGCAGCAGGCCTGACAAGGTTGGGGTGGTGGCTTGCTAGCACAAGATCACAGAGTTATAGGTCAGCCTGCCTATGAAAAACTGGTCAGCGCAGTTCAATCTAGCTCAGACAACCATGGTGAACAACCGCATAAGACAAGAAGTCTATCTGAATTTCCCCGTAACTCACTTCTTCATTATGAAGAAACACCAAACTTGATGCACAGAGAGCTTTTTACAAAAGACAAACCTTTTATAGCTGTGTAATCTACCCTAGTTTAACCTGTCTGGCTGAGTGATGCGAAAGGGGGTCATTCTGATGGTGAAAAGCCTCTATTGTGACAAGTTTGACTGGACATTGGCAAAATTAAACCATGGCAGTATTTAGAGCTGCAGCTGTTGTTTCTAAACAACCTAAAATAGGATGAACCAAGAGTATGTTAGCTGACTTTCAGGATAGTAGCAGTCAGTTAGAATATGTGTAATAGTCTTTCCCTAGTCTGTAGCTGTAATTGTGGTATACAGGCAAAGCAAATTTTAAAACAACACTATGAAAATAAATAATGCAATGATATTAGGATATACACTTTTGTATTTTATTCTTATATAAGGTTATTTGTTGGTTCTTGTTGGCCTCTGGTTCAGTCTGTGTTAGCTCAGTTTTAATACAGTAACTATTTGGACCGAATTCATGTTCAGGGTCACATTGTTGAATATACTTGATGTACAGCCTTGAATATGAATAATTATTATAAATGATATTTTACAAACATTTTTAGGGCTTTATTATATAAATTTTCTATTTGGCCAATGATTTAAATTTAATGAATCTGTTTATGTTCTTTCTTTCAAGTATTTGTGCTTTAGATGTAGTTCCTGGATAAAGAATTTTCCAAATATGTTCTTGTGATAAAAAAGACATGTAGAGGTATAAAAAAGAAGAAGTCCTGGTCACACAGTGATTAAGCATTTGGCTGCTAACTGAAAGACTGACAGTTCAAACTCACCAGCTGCTCCACGGGAGAAACCCTATGGGACAGGTCTTTTTACTTTATCCTATGGAGTGACCATGAGTTGGAATCAACTCAACAGCAGTGGGTTTTTGGTTTAATCTTCAAAAGACCAAATCACCAGGTCTTTTCTCCTGTGGAACCACTGGTAGGTTTACACCACCACCCTTTAGGTTAGCAGACAAGCGATTAACCATTGCATGCTCGTAATTTCTCTCTCCCTCCTCTC
>NW_006408550.1:767174-768523 GCF_000296735.1 Chrysochloris asiatica
GAAGTCTTTGATGACTTCAATCATTTTTTTCCATTTATATGAATGTTATTTATTGGTCCAGTGGTGAGCATTTTTGTTTTCTTTACATTGAAGTGCAACCCATACCAAAGGCTGTGGTCTTTGATCGTCATCAATAAGTATTTTAAGTCCTCTTTGGCTTTCTGCAAGCAAGGTGGTATCATTTGCATAGCACAGGTTGTTAATAAGTCTTCCTCCAATCCTGATGCTACATTTTCCTTTGTATAACCCAGCTTCTCTGATATGTGTTCAGCATACAGATTGAATAATTATGGTGAAAGAATACAATCCTGGGGTATACCTTTACTGATATTAAACCATCTGGTTTAAAATTTTAAACCAGTTGTCCTGTTTGAACAACTGCCTCTTGGTATAAGTGCAGGTTCCTCATGAACACAATTAAGTGTTCTGGAATAGTCATACTTCGCAATGTTGTCCATAGCTTGCCATGATCCACACAATCGAAAACCTTTGCATAGTCAATAAAGCACAAGTAAACATCTTTCTGGTATTCTTTGCTTTCAGCCAAGATCCATCTGACATCAGCAATGATATCCCTCGTATCACTCAAAATGAAGAGAAAACAACTGTAAAATTCCATTAATAATCAGAACATGGAATGTACAAAGTAGGAATCTAGGAAAATTGGAAATTGTCAAAAATGAAATGGAACACCTAAACATCGATATCCTAGGCATTAGTGAACTGAAATGGACTGGTATTGGCCATTGTGAATCTGACAATCACATGTTTTACTATGCCGGGAACAACTAATTGAAGAGGAATGGCATCGCATTCATCATCAAAAAGAACATATCAAGAGCAGTCATGAGGTGCAATGCTGTCTGTGATAGGATAATATATGTCCGCCTACAAGGAAGAACAGTTAATACCACTATTGTTCAAATTTATGCACCAACCACTAAAGTCAGCAATGATGAAATTAAGGACTTCTACCAACTTCAGTCTGAAACTGATCAAACATGCAATCAAGATGTATTGATCATTACTGGCGAATAGAATGCAAAGGATGAAAACAAAGAGAAAGGATCAGTAGTTGGAAAATATGGCCTTGGTGATGCAATTATGCTGGAGATAGCACGATAGAATATGTACTTACTAATCAATAAACATTAGGAGAATTAAAAATAAACAACTTTCAAACTTCTGACTATATTACATGTTGCATAGAGGAGATTTCACAAATTGTAGCCCACCTATATCATAAGCCTCTACTGTGCTTGTTAAATATGTCAAGTCCTGAGGCCTCACCTCAGCCTTACTGAACCTTTTGTTTTGGTTTTGTTCTGTTTTGTTTGATATGTGTGTGT
>NW_006408550.1:768623-781446 GCF_000296735.1 Chrysochloris asiatica
TTACTGTGTTAATAACTTCCTTCTCTCCACCTCAAATTTCCCAATACAACCATCAACTCATGCTAATATTTTTCCTCTGGTGTTAGTTTCATGTTTAAAATAACATTGTGTGTGTGTGTATGTGTACCAGCTATCTTTCAATGTGTCTGGCATTCTAACAAGACCCCTTTTCTCAGCTTCCAAAATGCATGAATAATAGCACAACATTTTCATTTTTAGCATTACCAAAGCTAAAGCTATGCAAAAAATTTTAGAAATTCACAGTAAAAATTTTCATTGCATTACTCTCAACTTCAATTCAAAATCATATATTAATCAGCCATGACTGGGATGTTGAAGATGGTAAAAGTACATGCAGGTTTTCAAAACTACAAAATATTTTCAACTGCAAATTAACCTCAGTATCCAACATTTAAAAACAATGAATATTATTAATCTTCCTAAATCATTAACAAATGATAAATATTATAAGCCAATCAACTAAAACATGTCTTTTATTTTGTCAATGAATATAAAGTCCAACTAGTTTATATACTTTAAAATACAATTCTTCTCAATATTGAGAATAGAAATTTATTTATAGATAAAGCTAACAGAAATGCATTTTAAATTAATTTCTTATATTCATTTCTTATACTATTATTTTTATTCTTTTTGCTGTGGGTTAATACGTCAGACTGCAAAGCTTTCTGAACTGCAAGGTCGGCAGTTCAAGCTCATCAGCTGCTCCTCGGAAACCCTATATAGGCTCGCTATGGGTCGGGACCGACTCTATGCACTTCACAACAACAACAACCATATATCTATATTGAAATGATCTAGCTTTACTCTGATTTATGAAAACATGTAACTAATTTATTTTCTACTTTGTCACATGTATTTATCAACTATGTTACTATATAGCTACTTATAATATTGAGAGAATAGAAATCCACTAGGAAGAGCATTCAGGCCAAAAACAGAGAGAGTTGAACTAACACACTATGCCAAATGATCAGTAAATACCTATCACACAGAAGGTTACCAAAGGTGAAGACTGAGTAGTAACCTCCAAAAGTAAATTGAGGTTAAATTGATTAAATTTTTGTACAATGACACTATGCTATTAGCAATGAAATTAAACAATTTATAGTATAATTACCAGCTTAAACCAATTAGATTAATATTTTGAATGAATGAATGCTGAAGTCATAATAGTGAAGTCACCTTGAGATATTCACGATAATGTGGAATACACAGAAAATATGACTTTAAAACAAAAAACAGTGGAAATTCAATGTGGTTCTCAATAACTACAGTAGTTTTCTGTTTGTAGAACAAAGAATCTCAACCCAAAACATACACATGACTAAAATATTCTCAAGAGCAAATACTCAAGGCTTTAAAAAGAGTGTCTACTTTTCACTATGTAATTCTTTCCTACCCCCCACTTCTCTGCATTTTTAAATGTTTAGCATAAGAGAACAACAAACCAGAATAGAATACACATTGTTCAAAGACTAATTTTACTAATTCTACTTATGAACAACATACAACCCCTTATAAATTTAGCCTTTTTTGAAAAGCCTCCTTATATAAAACGGTGGGGAGGGGGGGTGGTAAAAACCCCTGCTATACATATAAAGCACAATTTAAGCCCAACACAACTGACCAATCAAAATTAGTGAATGCACTGCATCTCTCTGCAGTGGAGAGAAGCGACAAGGTAGGCTGTCATTCTGCAAAAGCTGCCCAGAAAGGCTTTCCTCTGAAAAGCAGTGCCTTGCCTCTTTAGAAAGACAGAATCTAAATGTTGTCTCTGGAGACTTGAAGCCTTCAGTATGTGAAATGACTTTCATTATGTCTTTTCAGATGCTTATTGATTCCACAGTAGGAAGAGTGAGATTGCAGCAGCCTCTAAGCAGCACTATTTGTTCTATACATTAGCAGTACTGCTGAAACAATAGCACAGTACAGACACATATTTTCCTTAAGGTCATTTTCTGAAGAGATGTTTATGACCCTTTCTCCCCAATCCTCTACTAACAAGTGAACAAAATGAATCAATCAAAACGGGAAACGCTTCAGCTACATCAAGAATTTGTCAAATCTTTAGCAGAGGTAAGATGTGTTCCTTATTATAGTATAAACGGCTTTTGAATAAGCATAGTGGGGTAAAATTACTTTGAGAGATGTCAACCTAAATTGTATAAGTTACTTTGGTTAATTCTACTTATTGCTAAATGTGTATTTTGTAGATCTATTAAGACATGATATATTTAAAATGCCATTTTCTAGGATGCATTGCTAATACAAAGAGTAGTCTTTGTTAATTCACTATAAAGACATCAGCTTTTAAATCATTTCAAACATATTAAGTATTTTTAATGTTTCTCAAGTGTTAAAATATACTGATATTTCTTGGAAGAACTAGATTTACTATTTAGATTCTTATTTATTACTAAATTTTCAGGTAAGTTTATTATTGGGCATGTTCACTGAAAATGATTCAATTTGTAGTTATATTTTTGTATTGCCTTTTACATTACCACCACATGAAATATTCCTCAATGGAAATTTATAGTATCTTATTATGGAATCTATTCTAATCAGCTAAAATTCAAACCATGTGTTAATAATTAAGCAAGCTACAATATTCTTACAGCAGGAAATGCTGTTAAATTTATTACAGAGACAAGAGGGAATGACAGCATGTTTAGTGTATGCTAATTGCTCATAATCTCTGAAAGTAGAGATTACCTTCTAAAATGAGAGCAGAAATTAGTATCAAAAATTAAAGCTTTTCCTCATGGTTATATTTATAATGTGAACTCTATTGTCTGATAAGATTTTAAACAAAATTTTTGTTGGGAAAAGAGCATATATTCTTTAAAGTAATATTTCATTTTATGCCTAAGGTTCTGGCTCTAGTTATACAGCTTGCATGTTTTGATAACAAACACCATGTAGTTGTTTTGTTTTTAAATTAAAGTAACTTTCAATTAATTGGGAATTATTAGGTAGCCTATTTCTTAACCTTTTTTGTTTTCTTTTTCACAAGGGCCTACAGCCGCTAATTCAGTATTTACAACTGACATTATGAAGAATGCAACTGACCGAACATCTCCCTAGCTGTCTGAGCCACGAACTGCAGGATATTTTTGTAACATATGATTTTAAGACATTAAGGAGTTAAAACCAGGGAATACATCTACATTACTGCTGGAATATAACAAATCAATGGTATCCTAAGAAGATGCTAAACAAAATAGCTGCAAAAAAGAAAAACAATATAACTATAAAAGCCTGAAAACAAAATGGTGAGAATTTTTAAAGGGGGAACTTACACTTTAACATACCAGAATTATGGAAGTGACTGATTCTTGAAGAAACATGAATTTCCAAAAGGAGAATGTATATACTTTACCAGCAAGCTAAATGAAGCTTTAACAAGAGTTTTCTGCACTATTCAGAAATTCATATCAATAGATATGACTAATGGATTTTTCTATCTGAGTTTTATGACCAATTATGTATCCTCTTCTAATGAAAACAAACCAAATTAATAGCTGGTGGTTTTTATCAAGAGAATATGGACTGGATTTATACTATAAAGCAAGTTATGGGATCAAAAAATCATTTCACAATAATGAAAACTGCTATTTACAGTTATCACTTACAAAAGGATGTCTAAATACATTTTAGAAGATAGAAACCTTATGTTTCCTTTTTGGTTTTCACATATCCTGGAATATAAAGAGACACTATCATATATTCCTTCAAAGGGAAGCATAATTCCTGTCATTTGAGGAAGTTTTCTCTTGGTCGTGACTTCTTAATGCAAAAACAAAGTATTTAGAAATGCATCAGTCAACTAAATGTCACAATTCATGCAGTTGAAGTACTGGAGAGAAAAATGAAAGAATTCCTACAAGACATGAAATGAAACACAGTTTCTTGATTGTTGTCAGGTGAAAATTCATGTCAAAATGTGTCAATGGCATCATGTATCGCTTTGTGAGATACTACCATAGCAAGCCAAAAGGCCGATAAGGTAACAGCAAACAGGTAGGTCACAAGATGCATGCACTCCACCACACTATTTGACATTTACAGCAGAAAAGAGCTTTTCTCTAGGGGAAATGCATTTCTCTTAGTTATCAGCTAACTTGACATTTCTGCTTTATTTAATTATCAATCTAACTGATATGAAGAAGACCTGAGGTTTGCTCTGTCAGTTCATAAAATTTGGCACACTTAAATGTTCCCATTTTCTAGGTTTTCAATTTTAGCAAAGACCATCACTTACTTGAATAACTATGTTTCTAGTAATGCTTTACTACTATGCTAAAAAGAAATTAATAACAATTAATATTGTTTCTGAAATATTAATCCTGAAAATAACATGCAATTCTATCCTAAAATTTGCCAAAGTTTATGATCAAGTAAAAAGTTAACAAAAATTTGAAAACAGTTAACTTTTACAATTTATATTTAAGTCTGAATTTATTATCAAAATGCTGTACTTGAAATGTGAAATATAGTTGGTTGCATGGCTTCATATTTTAAACTGAACATATTAATTGCTGACATTTTAACCAAGAATCAGGCATTATTTTTACAAATTATGCTAGACCCCTACATATTAAAATACAGATTTGCATCAGTGATCTAAAGACTTTGTTAATTTTCCTAGAAAATTATGTAATGGATGATTTATACAAAGGTTTCATAAGTAATGTGTAGCTTAAGAGCTTCCTCAAAAAATGGGCTTCAGATACTCATTTTCCCTACAATTTCATTTGTTACTTTAAAAACTATTTAAAGAAATACAATCAATTGATAAATTCTTTTAACTCACTTCAAAAAGAGGATACTTCTCAGTATGATACCAAGTTTCAATTTTCTCGCTCCACAAAATACAAGAGGGTGTGGTCAAAAAATCATTCATAAGAGTGATTACTGCTTTTTTTCCAAACTTTGTGGCTTCTTTTTACTGTAACATAATTTTCCTTTTCATCCAATTTTATGTTTGCCAAGTATAAAACTGAATGAGCATTTTCACTGCCATGTATGAAATACTTAGCATTTGCCTATTTCTGTGGGAAGATATCCCCCAAACCCATTGCTGATTTCTGAATATGAATTTAAAAGAGTATTATATACAAAATATTTTAAAACCAACTGATGCTCTGTACCATTTATCAGTTTAAATGAACACTTGTCCTGCTCATTTGAAATCTCATAGGAATAATTACACCTACACTAATTATGCTAGAACATATTAAAATAGCATTTATTTTGCACCTACTGACAACATTTTTAAATGAAATTTTAAAACACTTGAGTTAAAATTGCTTTTGCATACTAGGTAGTTTTATTATGAAAAAATATACTTTACCTCAAATAAAAAGCTTAAAGACCATATATAAGGAAATGCTTTTTAGTATACCAAACAAGTTTATACAATAAAAGAATAATCCCCAGAGAGATATTGCTTCAAAATAAGACCCAATTTCCTTTTATATCAAAACAATACAATCTTGATGTGTCTTAACTTTACATTGTCTAGTAACAGGTACAAACGTAAAGATTAAACTTGTTGTTAGGTGCACAAGAAAAGATATTTTACAAAGGACACATGTTTTATACAAGTAATTGAAATTGCCAAATATCAAATAGTTTATTTTATTTCACTTTCTAGGAAAAACACCAACTGCTCCAAAAGAATGTGCTTTTCTCCCACTCTGGAAGTCACCATGCAGTCTGAATCTAACATGACAGTGCGAGATGACATAGAAGACATCAACACCAGTATGTACCAACTACTATCATATCCATTAAGCTTTCAAGTGTCTCTCACCGGATTTCTTATGTTAGAAATTGTGTTGGGACTTGGCAGCAACCTCACCGTATTGGTACTTTACTGCATGAAATCCAACCTAATCAACTCTGTCAGTAACATTATTACAATGAATCTTCATGTACTTGATGTACTAATTTGCGTGGGCTGTATTCCTCTAACTATAGTTATCCTTCTGCTTTCACTGGAGAGTAACACAGCTCTCATCTGCTGTTTCCATGAGGCTTGTGTCTCTTTTGCAAGTGTCTCAACAGCAATCAACGTTTTTGCTATCACTCTGGACAGATATGACATCTCTGTGAAACCTGCAAACCGTATTCTGACAATGGGCAGAGCTGTAATGTTAATGATATCCATATGGATTTTTTCATTTTTCTCATTCCTGATTCCCTTTATTGAGGTGAACTTTTTCAGTCTTCAAAGTGGAAATATGTGGGAAAACAAGACGCTTTTGTGTGTCAGTACAAATGAATACTACACTGAACTGGGAATGTATTATCACCTGCTAGTACAGATCCCAATGTTTTTTTTCACTGTCGTAGTCATGTTAATCACGTACACTAAAATACTCCAAGCTCTCAATATTCGAATAGGCACAAGATTTTCAACAGGGCAGAAGAAGAAAGCAAGAAAGAAAAAGACAATTTCTCTAACCACGCAACATGAGACTACAGACATGTCACAAAGCAGTGGTGGGAGGAATGTAGTCTTTGGTGTAAGAACTTCAGTTTCTGTAATAATTGCCCTCAGGCGGGCTGTGAAACGACACCGTGAACGACGGGAAAGGCAAAAAAGAGTCTTCAGAATGTCTTTACTGATCATTTCTACATTTCTTCTCTGCTGGACACCAATTTCTGTTTTAAATACTACCATTTTATGTTTAGGCCCAAGTGACCTTTTGGTAAAATTAAGATTGTGTTTCCTAGTTATGGCTTATGGAACAACTATATTTCATCCTCTATTGTATGCATTCACTAGACAAAAATTTCAAAAGGTCTTGAAAAGTAAAATGAAAAAGCGAGTTGTTTCTATAGTGGAAGCTGATCCCATGCCTAATAATGCTGTAATACATAACTCATGGATAGATCCTAAAAGGAACAAAAAAATGACTTTTGAAGATAGTGAAATCAGAGAGAAATGTTTAGTACCTCAGGTTGTCACAGACTAGAGCAAAGTCTAAGTTTCACCAAAATCACATTCAGAAGAAATGAGTTTTAAATAAAAATTGTAAAAAATACAATTACTGCCAAATATAAGAAAAAAAATTTTTCAGTATTGGTTATGTTGTAAATTTTCAATGTAAATGTCAATTAGATTAGGTCATATATATTGAATTTCTTCATTACTTAATGTATTTGTTGCATGGCAGTTCATTGTGTATATTTTGTCAATATTATGTCCATCAAAAGATATTAATGTAAGTCATATTTTCTAAAAAATAAATACATAGCCTTAAAATGGTGTACAACTTTAAAATATAACTGACAGGTATCCTTGATTTTTTTTTTTTTTAAATATAAAGTATAGTGTTTCTAAGATACTAACTATAGACACATTTATATGATTATAACTGAAATTACATTTTAATATAAAAACCAGAACCATAGACTCAAAACAATTAAAACAATCCAGGAATTTCTCTACCACTACAGTATGTTTTCTGATATGGCCTACTTGCTATGATATTTGACACATTAAAAAAAATTAACTATGTATGAGACATGTATTTTTTTAATGTAGAAAATTATAGACTCTATCAGAAATCTAAAAGAAACAGATCATAAAAACCCTGTTAATATACACCAAAAATAGGGAAGATTTAAAATTCAGGAAAAAGGAAGTTTGACTTTCTAACATAAATGCCACTATGTTTATAATATACAAATAAACCAACAATAAAGAAAAGGAGGAAAACAAAAGTAAATAAGCCTCTTTCTTAATTCCTTACCTTGCTTTTGTCTCAGCTAAATGTTCTATGTTAATATAGTACAGTGGTAAAAACTGAACAGATTTCCTAACTTTATCCAACTTAACTTTTTCATAAAATAGAAGATAACTCTACCTAACAGTAAAAAACCAATAAACAAAAATGAAGGAACCCTAACAAAGCCAACTGTTTCTAATTTTAAGTATATAGCAACTTTAGAATAATACAACATAAACAATATTCCTATGCTATCATAATTCCACAGTGTTTCAGAGCAGTCTATTTCTATTCTGAAAATCAATTAAGTCTTTACCATTTTCTATTTTGTACCACTTAATTTAACATTAAACATTTTCTCTTTAACCCTCAAGTCACATTAGAAAATAATGAAATTACTAATTTATCCAGAGACTCTCAGGCTTGGTAATCTCATATCAAACAAATATTTTCTAACTGTTACAATCTAATAACCTATCAATGAATCAAAAAATTGCAATAAGTTGCTAAAATTGGGCAAATACTACCTTAAAATTGTTAACCTGACTACTTTGTAATTTTATTTTTTAATACTGCATTCATTAAGTTAAGTAGCAACTCAGCTTTAAATGAAAATAATTTGTCAAACAATTCAATAAAATATCAATATAACGTAAATGAGTGAGATTCATTTCATCTCATTTACTGAGTACCCTAAGTCCTTAGGGAAGTAAGTATGATGCAATAGCTTGAATCCACAGAGGTCATCGAGCAAATTAAGTAGTAATTTATTTCTGATAATGTAAATAATAATCTCAAATATGGTAAAGGCCCAGTTTTCTTCTGCCTTACTTTCTACTGTTCTATAAAAATGTTTCCATTTAACAAAAAGTGGCATAAGCAAGAAAAACTTAATTTTTGAAACTCTGAAGAGGAATTAAGATTTCATAAATAAAGATACTAAGAAATATTTTATTTGATAAATATATTTGGCACAGAGTATCTTCTAATAGACTCATAAAAAAATTTTAAAAGGCAGTTTTACACTTAGATCCCAAAAATAAAATTCAAGACATATATGGCTTAGTTTTATATAAGCTTTTTAGAGTTAATATTAATACAATGTCTTTACTGATGTCTTAAATATTTTAAATTTTTATGTCTATAAGCATGGAAAATAACTCAGTTTAAAACCATAGACTAATATATTTACCTAACTGCTTTCATGCCCTATAAATAAAGAAACCAAACAAAGTAAGAAATAAATTGCTATTATTATTAAGTGCTATTGATTCATAATCTGTACAAGATTTCCAAGGAGCAGATGGTGGGTTTGAACTGCTGACCTTGCAGTTAGCAGTCCAATACTTATCCTACAGAAGCATACACGGACCCCAAGAAAAAAATAGCAATTATTATAATGTTGCTGTCTTAGTCACTAAATGTCTACAGTTGACACTGGAGATGAAAATTAACAAATATTTCATTCACCTATAATGATCTTTCACGGGGCACTAATGGCACAATGGTTAAAGCTCTCAACTGCTAACCAAAGTGCCAGTAGTTTGAACCCACCAGAGACTCCTCAGCAGAAAGATATGGCAGTCTGGTTCTATTAAGATCTGGTCTTGAAAACCCTATGAGGAAATTCTACACTATCATCTAGGGTTGATAACTGAATTGACTCAACTGGCGGTGGGTAATGATGTTTGAGGTACATAAAAATTCATTTATTGGTCTATTACAAGAAAAATCACAGTTACCAGACAACTTTTACTAGCTTTATAATGTATTAAATAGTTCATAATTTGTAATCCAAATAGTATTTGTGATAAAAAAAAAAATCTCCTTTTTTAAAACAAATCACAAATATGTTTACAATTACTGATCTGTTTAAAACAGAAATGAAAAGCTTAGACAACTTTTACTTTTTTATTAAATGTTATTTCTATGAAAAATGGAGTTACTTTTATTTCCTCATGATGACCTTTATGAAAATATGTCAAATTGTTACTTTATTTCAAAGAATTTTACCAAAAATCAAGCTCATTTTTCCTGTTAAAATGAAAATTGAAAATGCAAAAGCCATAGAGGCAGCAATAAATTGCTTGACATGGGACCCTTCCCAAAACACAGTATTTTCTACCCATATACTATGAATTACACAGAGATATTGATTTCTATATAGCTAATTGGGTTGGTTCTTCAAAATAACAATTAATAACTGTTAACATTTTTCAAAGATGGGCCCAACAAGGTGCAGAAATTTTTGCTTACTTTTTTATTTTGTCTGCTAATTTAAGGGGATTAATTAATCTACCAATCATTATCAATGGACATTCAAATCTATTATGAAAATTAAATTATTTTAAATTATGCTTTTTAATAAACTGTCATTTAAAATATTTCTGTATTTCTTGCCATTGGTAAGTCCGTTTTTAAGTATGTGGTTGGTCTATTTTTCATCCCCTAAGTAAAACTCTAACAAAATCTTAGCTCTTTGGACATTTAACTAACATATTTGAAGGTAAAAACCTAAAATTTATAAGAAAATAGTACCTTATAAGAGTCTTATTCCACAAAGTACTTTCCAAAGTTAATATACTTTCACTTTTCTTGTACTTCAGGATTACACAATTAAGTAAGCTTTGCAATTGAATTAATGTTCAAATTCAGGCCATGTAGAAGATATTAAACGAGCTCTGGTAGTGTAGTGGTTACGAGTTGGGCTGCCAACTGCAAGGTCAGCAGTTCAAAACTACCAGCAGTTCCGTGGGAGAAAGCTGAGGCTTTCTGCTCCTGTAAAGATTTACAGCCTTGGAAACCCTGTACAGAATCGCTGTAAGTTGGAACCAACTCCACGGTACGTAACAACAACAGAAGATATTAAGGCAGATCTGAATAACATAAAATATATTCATTACTCTCAAAAGTTTAAAATCCAGACTAAAGGAATTTTAATAATATGGCAATGTCTAAAGGAGAAAGCAAAATGTGGTGAATTGAAAGTAAAATTATTAAGATATTTAAGAAGAAAGGTACGATGTCAGATTCAAAAGTGGCATAAACAAAGTACTGTTGAAAAAAAGTTACCACAGTATATTCTGGGAACAGTATATCATTGTCTTTAGACTGAAAGTAATAAGAAGCAAGTAAGAGATCTGGAAAGTTAAACTGGTACCATAAAGTTGGAGGCCTTAAACACCAGACTGAGAAATCTGAGCTAGAAAGAAGGTAGCATGATTAGATAAGAAGCTTAGAAAAATTAGAGATTTCAAAAAGTTCATGGAAAAATGGAATGAAAAGATAATGAAATGTTCTCATGGACTTTTGAAGCCCCTTGTAAAACAGCAAAAATGTAAAAAGAATTGGGTAAGACACAGAAGATATGTCGTGAAAGGCATGGCAAAATTTGATGGCTGTAGCTTGTCAAAGACTGCACTGCAACAGTCAAGGTGAAGGCAGAATCAGTAGGCTTGCCATACAACCAGAAGACCACTAGCATAAGACTAAAGAATCAAAATGATGACTGTAAGAAGGACCATCGACACGAGACTATCCTCAATGACCTAAGAGCTACTTAAGCATGTGGATAGTAAGAACAAAGACAAAAAATAATTTTTGGCAAAACAGAAAATTAAGCAGAAAAACAACATCATTCAAAAATGTTCTTATTAGGAACTACTGATATTTAAAACAAACATTTCAAACTGTCACTTTAAATTATCTACTTATATTTAGCATGATGGTTTATTCAGTTTTTCCATTAAACAAATAATTTAAGGAGACTCACAACAAACCTAAATCAATGTTGTCAAGTTAATTCAACTCAGCAATTCTATAGGACAAAGTAGAACTGTCCCACAGGGTTTCCAAGGGTGTAAATCTTTCCAGAGCAGACTGCCACATCTTTATCCTGCTGAGTGGAGTTCTAAGCACATAACTACTGTGCCACCGTGAGTGCTAAAGTATAAGACAACTAATAATAAATGTTAAGGAAAAACAGCTCAGGTCATACTATAAAAGAGGGAAATAAGACAATAAAGCAAAGATCTAATGGCAGGAAAAACGGCCTAAGCTACTCAGAGATGCTGAGCTCTTAGAGGAATACAAACAGAACATAGAATTATAGCTTAGAGCTTACAGACGAAAATAAAGAGCTATTTTTGCTAAAAATGCACTCAAAACAATTAAAAGAAATTTAAAATCTTAAAGAAAGAAACTCTAGGTGATCAACTTGACAGATTCAAAATATAAAAGCACATATTATATATTAGAACAATTCATAGATGTTTGGCAGAGTGGTGTTCAGATACAGAAAACGGACTCTATTATATGAGAGCTACATCGTTTAAAGAACGTTCATTTATGCAATAGAAAAAGAACAGACTAATATTAATATGTAAATAAAATAATACCTCTTTTCCTACTCATGATAAAATAATATGTAGAAATAAACCTTAGTAGCTCTACTATTCTATTCACACATTTTGAAACAGACCTCGGTAAGCTACGACCATGCCTTTCAAGAATGACAGTTTTATACTTCTACCAGAAAAAGGTAAAAAGTGCTGCCATTTCTGTGACTGCCACCAATATCAACTCACTATCACTATCAAACCCTGAAGTATCAAGTAAGATAAAGGAGAGCTAAGTCTGCCTGAGACTGGGGTAATTTTCCTCACTCTGCCTCCATGGATGTGATATGTCATATATTTCTGGGAGGTTATTAAGCAAGGCAGGCTGTCAGGAAACATCCACTAACTTTTGAAAATGAAAAGAAAAGTAGCAGAGAGGACAATAAGGTTATGGGAAATCACTTTTTCTTGCAGACAGATGAGGACATACTATACAAATAGCACATGTATAATTAAGTTTCAAAATTTATATAAATACTTTTTTAAATGTCACTGTTAAGAATGAGATATCTGGTCAAATTATACCTAGACTCTAGAAGTGAGAAATAAACTTCCAAAGAGTTTGTGGAAAATTCTATTATCTTTTAATTCCATTTTTCCATGAACTTTTTGAAGTCCCCCTCGTGTGTTAGTCAGTAATATTAAACACAATACCATAAG
>NW_006408550.1:784123-799047 GCF_000296735.1 Chrysochloris asiatica
CATTTCATTGTGTTTTAGATGAAAGTTTACACAACAAATTAGGCTCCCCTTCAACAATGTTTATTCAAATCTTTCCATGCCATTAATTACAATGTCTCAGCATTCTCATTGTTTCCATTTTCACAATGTGTCAGCATTCTTATTGTTTTGTTTTGTCTAAATTAAACCAACAGCTTGGTTGCTTGTAAACATGGACCTAAATTGACTGCTTTGCTACAGTTAGTAGATTTGGGAATCAGTGAAGGCTACCATGAAATATGTGAAGAAAAAAAGAAAAGGATCATACAGAACACTCACTAAGTTCCTGACTAAAACTGGCATGCCCATTCCTAGGGCTAATGCAGACAATCCAGAACCATCCACTGATGGAGTTATGATCACAACAAACAAAATGCCAAGGTTGTCCAACCTTGTCTTCAGCGTTGGAGCAAAATTTTATTATTTATTTGTTATATACACATGTATCAAAATACATCTATAAGTTAATAGGACTCCTGGTGTGGCACTGTAGAATCAGCATTGGACTGAAAACCACAAAGTCGGTGGTTCAAACCCACCAGCTGCTTTTCAGAAACGCTTTCTTAGGTCACTATGAGTCGGAACTGACTTGACAGCATTTAACAACATAAGCTTGTATATAATGTTCTCAACCCATAAGGACAAATAATGATCAAATTTCTAAAGATACTAATATCAAAAGGCAATAATAATGAAAACTAAAAACAAAAAAGGAAGCAAGAGGTAGTCCACTTAACACCAGACCTGACCTAGGACAGAGTTCTCAGAATGGAACCCTATCATACATTGGGGACAACCTGTATAAAATTCCACAGCTACTGTTTGTCTCTGGTAGCGTACTGGTTACGAACCGGGCTGCGAACCTTAAGGTCAGCGGTTTGAAACTACCAGGTGCTCCGCGGGAGAAAGATCAGGCTTTCTACTCCCGTAAAGATTTGCACCCTCGGAAACCCTGTACAGGGCCGCTATGGGTCGAAACCGACTCGACGGCACTTAACAACAACAACATTGTTTGTCTTAAATTATCCTATACTGACTAGAAATTAAACACTAGGGCACTTTCACTCTATTTAAATACAAATTTTTATGAAAACATAAAACTGTACATAAAAGACAAGAATTACTTTTAAAAAACGTATAGTGAAAACATTGAAAAACTGTATGTTGTGTTATCTTCTGAACAGATGTCACCATTAGTAGATGACTGAGTCAAACATTTTTCCATTGTTATGACATCACACATTTATAAAATATTCAACTACTCTATGATAAATTTATGATATCTTTAATTTCCTATTCTTATAACATTTTAAATAACAATGATGTTTGCAAAATACTGTAAATGTTATTACTGAGACACTACCCTAGAAATACTTCTTATTAACCTTTTCACAAAAAATTCATCCCAATGACTTTAATATTACACTCCATTGTAACTCATTTGCTTTTTAGCGTTTCCGTTGACTGGACTATAAAACTGACCTATAACAACTTAGAATAGGGTTGCTAGTTAATATAACTCAAATATATTTAAAAGAAAACCAATTTAGATGACTGAATATGGTCACCTTACAGAAAGATATTTGCCAAACAATTTCAAATAAACAGCCATGCTTTGCTGTTTTGATACAGGGATTCTTAGAGAGCCCTTGAACTTGTATATAACTTTTTGTAGACATAAAAATATGTGTATTTATTCTCCAGCAAATGTCTAGAAATCTAGTAAGACCCTTAGAAAAGTCTAAAACACAAAACTAAAATGAAAACAAAACTCTTTTCAGTGTTAGTGAGAAAGTACAGAGGCAAAACTGGTAAATGCTACATATAATTTTACTTATATATTCCGAGTCATTCTAAGGCGACTGTAAGACAACTTTAAAAAGTATGTGCAATATTAGATACAATTAAGCTAAATGAGAAAAAAATAAAATCAAGGCAAGGAGAGTGAAAAGAAATGTAAAAACTAAGAAATTCTTGTACGAAATGAAAATGCAAAATGCTTATCATTAAGTCCTATATCCTTGTAAGAGGTAAGTTACAACTTCTCTCTAGGCTTTTGATGAGGCAATTTAAAAAGGGAAAAGGGGTTGATTACATGACTTCTAAGCATCCACAAATAAAAATCTTTTTCTAGCCCTTTAGCAGAAGTACAAACTATTCCTGGTACTCAGACCAAAGAAGAAGTTTTTTCCTGGGTCTTCTCAGAGAGTAAAGACTTGTATGCTTTCCACACCAACATTACGGTAAAGACAAGCTAAGTTTTATATGCTTCTTATATCCCTTAATGTATAAAAATGGCTACAGTATTACAGAAAAGCAATATATTTCATAAGTTTCCTTCTTATAATTTCCCTCAATTTGCAAAAACAGAATCAAACTAAAGGGAGAATCAGTAAAAATAATGATATGGGAATGAATAATATAGTATATATCCATGTATGTTGTTGTTGTTAAGTGCCGTCGAGTCGGTTCCGACACCATAGCGACCCTGAACAGTATTTCCAAGGCTGTAAATCTTTACGGGAGCAGAAAGCCTCATATTTCTCCCACAGAGCAGCTGGTAGTTTCAAACTGCTGACCTTGCAGTTCACAGCCCGATTCGTAACCACTATGCCACCAGGTATAAAATCCTTTAATATGCCATTTAATCAAAGGCTAGATTCTGGATTAATTAATCTTCAGAAAACTCTTCCATAAATATTCTCTCAATAAAATTGTAGAAAAAATAATGAACAGAGAAATAGTTAAGTGTAGAAACATAAACCTGAATAGCCACTTGAGCTAAGTGAAAGATTTACATCTGGAGAAGGCCACCCCAACCTGTAGAGGTGGCGGTTAGCAAATTCTGAAACGATGAGCTAAAGAACTGAATTTTCACCAAACTATTTTAAGAAAAACCTACTTTGCCTGAAATTTGTGATCCTTATTAAAATATCCACTTCCTACTCATAATTCAAAAATATAGTTAGAATGAATACAATAAAAACTAAAAGGAAAGAGCAGCATCTCAGGTACATGATAAGAGACACCATATAGTTTATCACTATTGTTAAATACAGGAAATAAGATAGGAGACACTGCTCCTATTAATACAGTATTTTTATATGAGTACCATTCATAATAACACATATGCTTATTAGTTTTAACACAACTACTCAGACTATATAACTGTTTCTAAAAACTTAATAACATATTTACAACATCACAAAACATCAAGATTAAATTGTCTAACAGTAGTTAATCATAAAATCCTAGCTACTATCTAAACAAGGCTATCTTACAGTCATTAAACTATATATATAAAAGCTCTTTTAAATGGTCCATTATGATAGTACTCAGTCCTCATTTCCCTAAAGGCGATCATTTCATAAACGTTTTGAAGTTCTCTGAGCTTACAGAAGGTGTGGTGATAAGACAGATGTGCCAACATAATATCTTAAGGCAAAATGTAACCATAATAAGAAGTACAAACAAAGAACGAGGCTCAAAGAAAAAGGAGCACATGTAAGGTATACCTGGAAAAGCTGCAGAAAGGAAGTGGTATTTGAAATAAACTTGAATGAGGGATGAGACAGACGGATGGCATTTGGACAAGAACTATTAGCTTATCAAGCAGACCTACAGTATAAGCAATTAACACAGAAACAAGTAAACAAAGTCTACAGACCAGGGAGTAGTTCAGTTTGGCAGGTACATGGACAACCGAAATATAGTAAGTTCAAAGACTCAAGAAAATATAAGAATGGCTTATGAAATAATGGTTATTTCCGATTTGCGGTCAAAGGGTGGATTAGTTATTAAATGGTGCTAGAAAAACAACTAAATATTGGGAAAATATGGTAAATGATTACCCATTCCCAGAGATGGTGGGTTCACAACTCCAGGATGCACAGTTCACAATAAACCCCTGTGATACTTAGTGGTACTCATTGAAGTTGTGATGTGCAGTGGACATATGGGTAAGTTAGACCAAATAAACTTCAGAAAAAGAATAAAAACCATAAAAATACTAGAAAAATATGCAGATAAATAATTTTATAATATTGAGGTAAAGAAAGCAATTTATTATTAAGTAAGGTATTAACAAATAACAAACTGTGAAAGTTATTAAGACTTGAAAAAAACATTTTATAAAATAGAACAAACTAAAAATATGTTTACAATCTCTGTAGTAAGGCAAGAATTCTGATGGCACTGTAGGATAAGCACTCAACTGCTAATGGCAAAGTCAGTAGTTCAAACCCACCTGTTACTCATCAAGAGACAGATGAAGTTTCCAACTTATGTAAACGTTGACAACTGTGGAAACACTATACAGGGTCATGATGAGACAGAAGCTACTCAATGGCAGTGGGCTTGGGGACTTATAATAAGACAAATGCACTTTAATTATATAAAAACATTTACAATTAAGTAAAGTAATATGGAAATCTTCAAAGAACACAAATAGGTAACACACTAATGAAATATAACCACAAAACTAGTCAACCAAATTGGAATAAATTAAAACAAATTACAAAAAACTTTAAAAATCAACTTAAAAAGCACAAATTAAAGTAATATATTAATGATCACATATGTCACTGACATGTATTTTTTCAATGCTAGTGTTATACAACCACCACTCGTCAGTCAGTTTGTCATACTGTGGTGGCCTGAGTGTTGCAGTGATTCTGGAAACTATGCCATGGGGAGTTTAAATACCACAGGGTCAACCACGGTAGACAGGTTTCAGCTGAGCTTCCAGATGAAGACAAAATTAGGAAAAAGAATAGGCAGACTATTTCCAAATATTTAGTTACTGAAAACCTTATGAGTAACAGCGGAACACTATCAGCACCAGAATATTGTCAGATTATAGTGTCAGAAGATGAGCTCCTCAGGTGGCAGGCACTAAAATATGACTGGGGACGACCTACTTCCTCAAGTAATGATGCAAATGGAGTAAAACATTTGGGACCTTCATTTCATAATGAGATGAAGTCCTGCAGTGTCGCTGTGGTTTTAATGCACTGGACTGCAAAGTCTTTTGAACTGCAAAATCAGTGGTTGAAGCTCACAAGCCACTCCTCAGAAACTGGGTAGCTGTGGGTCGGAACAGACTCTATGGCACTTAGCAACAATAATAACAACTAAAAATGAAGAAAAATAGCTGTAAACATCCATTAATAATTGGAACATGGAATGTGCGAAGTATGATGGTGGAAAAGCTCCATATCATCAGCCAATACAAGGCCTGGGGCAGACTGGAATAGATCATTAATTGCTCATATCCAAGTTTAGACTGAAGCTGAAGAAAATTAAAACAAGTCCACAAAAGCCAAAATATGACCTTGAACATATCCCATCTGAATTTAGAGACATCTCAAGAACAGATTTGAAGCACTAGACGCTAAAGACTGAAGACCAGAAGAGTTGGGGGATGACATCAAGAACATTATACAGGAAGAAAGAAAAAGGTCATTAAGAATACAAGAAAGAAGGAAAAGGCCAGAATGGATGTCAGAAGAGACTTTGATGCTTGCTATTCAGCATAGAGAAGCTAAAGCAAATAGAAATGAGGAGGTAAAAGAGCTGAACAGAAAGATTCAAAGATCAGCTAGAGAAAACAAAAATCAAATATTATAATGAAATGAGCAAAGACCTGGAGTTAGAAAACCCAAAACAAAGAACATGCTCATCATTTCTCAAGATGAGGGAACTGAAGAAAAAATTCAAGCCTCAATTTGAAGTAGTGAAGGATTCTATGGACAAAATATTGAATGATACTGAAAGTATCAAAAGAAGATATAAGCAATACACAGACTCACTGTACCAAAAAGATATGGTTGTTGTTCAACCATTTCAAGACACAGCATATGATCAAGAGCAAAGGATAACAGAGGAACAAGTCCATGGTGCACTGAAGGCAGTAGCAACACCCAAGGCACTGGTAATTGATGGAATACAAATTGAAATCTTCCAACAAAAGTCACTGCAGGCACTCACTCATCTATGCCAAGAATTTGGACAACTACCTGGCCAACTGACTGGAAGATATCCATATCTGTACCCATCCCAAAGAGAGGAAACTCAACAGAATGTGGAAATCATCAGACAGCATCATTAATATCACATGCAGGTAAAGTCCTGCTAAAGAAAACACAAAAATGGCTGCAACCATACACTAACAGAGAATGTCAAGAGGTTCAAGCTAGATTCAAAAGAGGACATCAAACCAGGGATATCATTGCTGACGTCCGTCAGATGGATCTTGGCTGAAAGCAGAGAATACCAGAAAGATGTTAACTTGTGCTTTATTGACTACACAAAGGCTTTCGATTGTGTGGCTCATGACAAGCTATGGACAAAATTGTGAAGTATGAGTATTGAGGAACACTTATGCTCATGAGGAACCTATACATAGACCAAGAGGCAGTTGTTCAAACAGAACAAGGGAACACCAAATGGTTTAAAATTAGGAAAGGTGTGTGCCTGGTTCGTATTTTTCACCATACTTATTCAATCTATATGCTGAGCACATAATCTGAGAAGCTAGATTATATGAAGAAAATGTAGCATCAGGATTGGAGGAAGACTCATTAACAATCTGTGATATGCAAATAATATATCCTTTCTTGCTGAAAGTGAAGAGGACTTAAAATACTACTAATGAAGATCAAAGACCACAACCTTTGGTATGAGTTGTACTTCAATGTAAAGAAAACAAAAATCCTCATCACTGGACCAATATCTGACATCCAAATAAATGGAGAAAAGACTGAAGTTGCCAAAGACTGATTTTGCTTGGATCAACCATCAACATTCACAAAAGCATCAGCAAGAAATCAAACAACTTACTACATTAAGCAAATCTGCTGCACAAGACCTTTTTAAAATGTTGAAGAGCAAAGACGGTCAGTTTGAGGACTAAGGTGCACCTGATACAAGCCATGGTATTTTCAGTAACCTCAAATGTATGTGAAATTTGGACAGTGAATAAAGGTAGATCGTAGAAGAATTGATGTATTTGAGTTATGTTGTTGGAGGAGAATATTGAAGTACCATGGGCTGCCAAAAGAACAAACAGATCAGTGTTGGAAGAAGTACACCCAGAATGCTCCCTGAAAACAAGGGTGGCCAGACTTTGTCTCTCATACTTTGGAAATATTATCAGGAGGGACCAGTCCCTGGAGAAGGTTATCATGTTTGGTAAAGTGGAGGGTCGGAAGAGGAATACCCTCAACCAGATGGATTAGCAAAGTGGCGGCAGCAATGGGCTCAGGCCTAGCAAAAGTTGTGAATTTGGCATGGGACCAGGCAGTGTTTTGTTCTGTCGTGAACAGGGTTGTTATGAATCGTTGCTGACATGATGGCATCTAACAACAACAACATGTTATATAAATGCACATTATATAGACTGAGATGTGCAAATGCTCCTCAAATATTATTTGGGAAATATATTTTGTTTTGAAATGTTAAACAAACTTTAAATACGGTCTTTGAAAAGGAAATTCCATTTATAAAATTTATCCTATGGAAACAAATGCACCATTGTACAAGGATGGATATTAAAGGATGGCCATCAAAGCTCTGGCTTTAATAATGAAAAGATATCAACTACCAAGACAATAAATAAGGAGCTCTGGTAGCATAGTGGTTACGAATCGGGCTGCTAACCTCAGGGTCAGCAGTTCGAAACTACTAGCTGTTCCGCAGGAGGAAGATTGGGCTTTCTGCTCCCGTAAAGATTAACAGCCTTGGAAACCATGTGCAGGGTCACTATGAGTCGGAATCAACTCCATGGTACTTAACAACAACAACAATGTATTACTATGTCTATTAATAATATTATTTGTACATGAAAGAATATTCATAATGTACTTTTAAGTATAAAAAATATTAATGATAGACAGTAATACATAGGCAAAGAGTTGGGAGGTTTCTCAAGTGTTCATAATAAATCTATCAGTGAGACCTATATTTTCTAGCTTATAGCAGTTAACATGTATTTGAAATACCTAGTTTACACAATGAACGTATACTAGGGGACTTAAAAAAGTTTGTAGAAAATTCCAATATCTTTTAATTCCATTTTCCACAAACTTTTTTCAGCCCCGTCATATAATTTTTTGAGGTCCTGGTGTGACTCAGTAGGATAAGCACTGCACTACTAATACTAACTTCAAGTTCAGTGGTTCAAATTCACCAGCTAATCCTTGGAAACCCTATACAAGATCTCTAAGAGTTGGAACCGACTGGATGACACTTAACAACAACAATAATAGTACAATTTTACAAATTAAACAGGTTTCACTGCAGGGCCCTCCTGCACCATCCTTACAATTGTTATACTTAAGCACATTGTTGCAGCACTATGTCAATCCATGTCCTAGGAACACTAATCTTTCTCACTGAGTCTATTTCACCAAGCTTAATGTCCTTTTCCAGGAACTGGTCCCTCAAGATGAAATATCCAAAGTACCTGAGAAGTCTCTCCATCTTTGTTTCTAAGGAACATTCTGCTTGTATTTTTTCTAAGAGAGATATGTTTGTGTCTTTAGTTGTTGTTGTTGTTAGGTGTCATCGAGTCGGTACCGACTCATAGCGACCCTATGTACAGCAGAATGAAACACTGCCCAGTCCTGGGCCAACCTCACAATTGTTGGTGCCTTCCAACCAGAGGGGTTCATCTTCCAGCACTATATCAAACAGTGTTTTCCTGCTATTCATAAGGATTTCAGGGATTAATCCCTCAGAAATTAAATGCCTATGCCTTCTTCCTAATCTGATCTTGGTCTGGATGCTCGGATAACCTGTCCACTATGGGGGACCCTGCTGGTATTTGTTAGTGGCATAACTTCTAGCATCAAAACCTAAATTTACAAGCTACTTGTTATGTAAAGTAAACTACTCGCAGTGAAGCAAAATGAGAGGTCCAGAACCAGAGTCAGAACTGACTTGTCAAAGCAACATGCAAGTCATCACAGAATGACAAACTGACAGACATGTATATAATATTTAAAGTTGATATTTTCTCACAAAGCTACTATCCAGCTTGAGACTTAATTTTTCAATACCAGGTCTTATTTTTTTGCCTTTCATTTCACGTGTCCTTTTATTTATGGGCATACTTGCTTCACAGGGTTTTTCCAAGACTGTGATATTTCAGAAGCAGATTGCCAGGGCTGGTTCCTATGAAGCTTTTGGCTAGTAGTCTAGTGCTTAACCATCTGCGCAATCCAGAAATAACAGTGAATCTCTGATTAATCAATTTTCTTGATTGTAAAAAGAAAAGAATCTGCTTTATGAAGAAAAGTGAGGAAAGAAACTTATAACTTCAAATAAAGCTTTGAGAATAACTATATACTTCAGGAGTCCCTAGGTGGTACAAACGCTCAATGCACTTGGAAGCTAAATGAAAGGTTCCAGTCCAGCCAGAGGCACCTCGGGAGAAAGGTCTGATAATCCACTTCCAAATAACCAGCCAATGAAAACACATTATGGAGCACAATTCTATTCTGACCACATGAGGTCACCATCAGTTAGAATCAACTGATGATAACTGGCTATTTTTCAAAGATGGACACTAAGGATTGATCATAAAGGAAAGAACTTCAAGAAACAGCCACTCAGATAAAGAGTGTGACATATTAATGAACTGAACAATTAACTTACAGCATAGCTAATAAAAAAATCAAATTGAAAAGATAAAACAGAGAAGAAGAAAAAGAGATCTACCTCATATAAACTGTGCGATCCTGGAAATGTTATTCAATGTTAGCCAGACTGTTTTCCTACTGCAAAATGATCGCATATACCTCCGAGGGTTTCAGTGAGAGAAAATTATACCATATTTACCATAGTGCTTGCCACACAGCAAGCAAAGCTAGTTGTTTTCTTTAGTATTCCGAAATTATATTTAAAAAGAAAAACAGTCAACCAATGAATCTTCAATTCTATTCTGTGATGTACTAATAAAAAGGAATTTCTATGCACTAATTACTCTAGCTCCTCAAAAGCATAAAAAGTCTTTCTTTTCTTAGTAGGGACTTGAGACACTAGATTTTCACTTTCCTTAATTAAAAAAAAAAATTTTTTTTTCTTCAAGTCCCATCTCTAAGTTGAAAATCTTTACAGTAACACTTCAATTTTATTCTCAAACAAAACACATGAGAAATGTGTTTTATATAATACAATTTTAAGATGGATAACACTTGTACACACACACACACAGGGCTAGAACAGATAACTACAGATTATGATGCATACCCAACGTGACCTTTAAAATATCAAACAACTGTGTTCTTTAGTTCTTATTTATAAAGAATGATGAGAGAAAAGCAGTATTTTGAAGACTTACTATATGATAAGCAAGGTGGAAGTTGATAAACTCTTGTCTTATTAAATCTACCCAACCGTGTTTTGAAACCTGAGAGAGAAGTTAAACTGACTTGTCAAAATCCACACAGTAAACAAGAGGGATGGAAATGGGATTTAAACCAAGGTCTTGATAGTCAAAGCCCATGCTTTTGTGTCTCCTAATTACAACTTACATAGCAAGAACAATTATGATATTTTATTGTATAATTTTATGGTGTTTTGAAGTCTCAAATGTATCAGTAAAGTGAATAATTCTTTGATGAAAAAAAGATGATGAGTACTGTGTTGTTTTATTACATTAACATAACTACCCTCCATGTGCTCATTCAACAAGATTTACTCGTAAGTTATTTACCCTCAGTAAGAGTTTCCAAACCACTTCTTTTCATGTTTTATTTTAATGTATTTAATACAGTTTAACTTGAGCCCATCAGCCACTCCATGGGAGAAAAATGACGCTCTCGGCTCCCTCAAAAATTTAAAGCCTCAGAAACCCTATACAGGGTCACTATGAGTCTGAACTGATTCAACAGTGCTTAGCAAAAATGATATAGTTTAGCTTACTCTAAAATATCAATTTCATTACTTAGTTTTAGATGGAAAGTCTCTACATGAATTATATGGCTATTTTTATACATTACACTATGGGTTTTTGGGAAAATATTCTTACGTAGTCCCAAACCTTATCTAAAGCAACAACAAACAAAATTCCTTTTCTAGACCCTCTGCTTTACCTCCCTCAAATTACCACAGCTTAATATTTATGAAGGAGCTCTGGTGGCATAGTGGTTACGAATCAGGTTGCTAATCAAATGGTCAGCCGTTCAAAACTACCAGCTATTTCGCAGGAGAAAGATGAGGCTTTCTGCTCCCATAAAGATTTACAACCTCGGAAACCCTATGCAGGGTCACTATGAGTCAGAACCAACTCCACAGCACAAAACAATAACAATATTTATGAGGAGTCACTGAGTGGGACTAATGGCTAATGTGCTCAGCTGCTTAGAGATTATAGGTTCAAGTCTACTCAGAGGCAACTGGGAAGAATAGCCTTGCAATCTACTTCCAAAAGAATCAATCACTGAAAACCCTAAGTTGTAGAGTCCTATTATGGCAACCATGGTGTTGCCATGAGTTGGAACTGACTCAATAGCTACTGGCTTATTTACTTTTATGAAGAAAGCCAAGCAGAGATTGCTTCTCTCCTTTAGCTCTCAAAGAGGTCATCATCCTATGAAGTCTTTCATTCTGGAGGAGTAACTGGATCAAGTTGGAAGATTTAAGTCATTGTGTAACACAGCCCAATAAACCAGTGATATATGCCACTCGACTTTTTACTCCATTTAGGCTGCTGACGCACGTTTTAATCATTCATGCACTCTAGTCTTCCAAGAGTCTATTCTTCTTCAAGGCCCTTCCCAAGTGAATGTTTAGATCAAGCAGCTACCTCAGTAATCTACATCACCCAAGAAGTAATATGACTTCCATTTTCAAACTTCTTCTAGCAGTTGAATCTTTCTTTTGCAAATAATTTTACGAAACCCAAATTTATAAGCTATTTGTTATGTAAACTATTTTCAATGAAGCAAAATTAGAGGGCCAGAACCAGAACTCAAATAGGTCAACATTCCCTTCATCCAAATTTCTAAGACTGCTTAGAATACAGTTTGAAACAAACAAGATTTGGAACTACTAGCCTAGTAGAACATTTCATGGGAATTTTCCAGTTCCTGCTATTGAAATCCTAACTAAATATTATTCTTATTTCTGTTAAAATTTAAGTAACTGGAATAATACGCTATAGGATATGCCAAGAATCAAGAATTAACATTATTACACTACAAAATTCTAAAATAGTCTTAGAAGATGGCACATAATAGGGTTTTAAAACATACATATTGGTAAAGAATTGAACATGTGTATCTGATTGGTATAAAGCAGGGGTGGGGGATATATGCTGTTGTTGTTGTTGTGAAATGCTGTTGAGTTGGTTCCTACCCATAGCGACCCTGTATAGGGTTTCCTAGGAGCAGTTGGTGAGCTTGAACCGCCAACCTTGCAGTTCAAACAGCTTTGCAGTCTGGCGCATTAACCCACAGTGCCACACCAGGACTCAGGGGATGTATACGGTCCTCAAAATCTCTTGGTCTAGCCCTGCCAAAGCAACCACAGTTCCAGCCATCACATCTGTTGTTGTTGTTGCTGTTAAGCGCCACTGAGTCAATTCCAACTCATAGAGATCCCATTTAGGGTTTCCGAGGAGCAGTTAGTGAATTTGACCACCTGACCTAGCAATTCAAGCTGACCATGCGGTCCAAGGCACTGTCCCACAGCATCACTCCAGGACCCCTGCCATTACATTATTGTTGTTGTTAAGTGCTATCACGTCAGTTCTGACTCACAGCGACCCTGTATAGGGTTTCCAAGGAGTGGGTGATGAGTTTAAACCATTGACCTTGAGGCTCAAATTGAGCTTATGGTCAAGTGCTTATTCTATAGTGCTGTTAATGAAATGTTTGACCAAATATAGCAGACTAATTTTCAAGGTTCCCCATCCCTGGTATAAAGGCACTATGGGATAAAGCACTGCAAGATAGCTTTGAACCACAAGGTCAGCAGTTCAAACTCACCACCTGCTCCTTGGAAACCCTATACAGGGACGGTCCCTATAAATCGGAACCGACTCAACCTTACTTAATGACAACAACAATCCCTGATATAAAGAGTAGGTTTCTTTAACTTTCAAATTCTTTACCAGTAAGAATTTTTCATGTGACCAGAGGATATTATTTGGTGTTTTTTTTTAAGACCAAATCCACTGCCATGGAGTAAATTCGGACTCATAGGGATTCTGTATAGGGTTTTCAAGGGTAATTGTTTTAAGGGAACATAGCTTCAACTTTCTCCCATGAAGTGGCTGGTGGGTTTGAAATGCCAACCTTATGGTTTAACAGTCCAGTGCTTAAGACCAATTGCTGAAGGGACAGGAGTTGGGGGGGTATGGGTAGGGGGGATGGGGAAGGGAGAGAATCATTAGCCATCATGTTAAAAGCATAAGCAGGATACTTCAGAAGCAGTATCCCATTACAGCTGTTTACTTTAAAATCATCAGTTAACATTGCATATCTCTGTTTAAAAAAGGTATCTGTTTCCTGACAATAAAAAGCCATATGACTGATAACTCTAGTACTTTCTGCTTCATGAAGAGCGACGGGACACATTTTTAAACCATGGTTTTATGTATGTATGTGTGTGCATGTGCATTTTATTTTCCTTCATTTAAACTATGTCTTCTTAGGGAAGAACATCAATATTAATCATTTTAATAGTCATAGTTATTACTATCCAGAGAAGCAAAATAAAAGTGGGAATAAAAAATAAAGACAGAATTAAATGGAATGGTAAATATATCTGGAGTCTGTTTATTGGGTGCAAACAGGCAAGAAGCATATCTCAACTTCTAAGTATATAAACAGGGAGTTTCCATCTCTACTTATTTGCCAAAAAACCCCCAAAAACCATCACAAGATTTTCTCAATAATGACTGAAGCCCTGGAAAAGTAGAGTGGCTCCTTTTTTGTGTCCAAGGTCACTAGGAAGATGGATGCTCAATATAACTGGGACTCCATCAGAAAGGAAGAATGGGAGACAGGAACTGGTAAGCCAATAAATACTATATGAAAAGGACTTCAAAAAGTTCATGGAAAAATGGAATGAAAAGCTCATGTAACTTTTCCATGAACTTTTTGCATACAACACTGGCTGAAAAGATTCTTATGTTTTAGAAACCAAATAAAGCTCTAAGAGTTGGCACCCTGTTTTGAAAAATGAAGATCATATCCAATTGTTATTTCCTGGAATATATGAAAGAGGAATTCAGGAATAGTTGACAAATTCAGTATTTTTCTCAAGGAACAACTCTGGATAAAACTGACAACTGAGCAACAGAATCTCTAGAGACCCAGATCACACAATTTAAATACGAAGATGTTTCACAACAGAAGTCAACAATTCCTGTCCCTGTTATAGAAAACTGTTAACAATCTCTTACGTATCACTAGATTCTGAATATTATACCTTTGTGATGTACCCATTAGGATAAATTATCCATAAAATATATCCCGATCTAACTAACTTGCACATTTTGAGTTACGTGATATAAACATTATAATCTAACATTATAATCTACAGAATGGTTTGCCTGATACAATAATTTCAGGGCTTTTTTCCCTCCCAAAGTAGAATTATTTTAAACATAACTAATATACAACATTGCGGAGTCTTTGTGTGGCACTGTGGGCTAATGCTCCAGACTGCAAAGCCGTTTGAACTGCAAGGTTGGCAGTGCAAGCTCACCAGTGGCTCCTGGGAAACCCCATACAGGGTCGTGATGGGTCGGAACTGACTCAACGGCACTTAACAACAACAACAATATAAAACATTGAGACTCAAGTCATACTGAAGGCTGTGGTCTTTGATCTTCATCAATAAGTATTTTAAGTCCTCTTCACTTTCAGCAAGCAAGGTTGTATCATCTGCATATC
>NW_006408550.1:800282-801888 GCF_000296735.1 Chrysochloris asiatica
GATATCATGTTTGGTAAGGTGGAGGGTCAGAGAAAAAGAGGAAGACCCCCAGCAAGATGAATTGGCCAAAGGCAGCATCCATGGGCTTAAGCATGGCAACAACTGTGAGGTTGGTCCAGAACCATGCAGTGTTACATTCTGTTGTGCATGGGTCGCTATGAGTCGGTAACAATTTGATGGCACCTAACAACAACAAAATAAAACAATGTATATAATCACCACTAACCACTGAATATGGACTCCAGGTGTGGTGTTGTAGGATAAGCACTGGGCTGCAACCCACCAGCTGCTCCTCGGGAGCCCTATACAGATACGGAGGTAACCAATTTGACAGCATTTAACAATCACTGAATATATTCCTAGCTATGATAATACACCTGTATCATCAGCATCATCTTCCCGTGAGATATGATGGAGAGCACATTTCTGACTCAACAGAAAGGACTTCAAGTCCTTAGCACAGAAATTGAAACAAATAAGTAAAACTTTATTTTCCTGAACATGTCTCTCAAAAGATTATGTCCACCTGCTTGTCCTATTGGTTACAGGTATTAAAAAGAAAAACTATGTAATTATACCAATGATCATAAATTCAGCTTAGTCCATAGCCAATTTGAATTTACCAAATAAAAAACAGATGAAAACCATTTCATATTGTTCTTGGTTTTTTGTACATAAAATAGTGATGTATAATGCCAATCAAAGGAGTTCTGGTGTGGCAGTACAGATTAATGTGCTGGACTGCAAGGTTGGTTTGAATTGAAAGGCCAATGGTTCAAACCCACCAACCGCTCCTCAGGAATCCTATACAGGGTCGTTATGAGTCAGAATCGACTCATGGCATTTAACAACAACAATGGCAATCATAAGTAGAATAGCCCACCTAAACTTCTTATGCAATATTAGAGACCCAAAGTTAAAGTTCATTAAGAATGAAATTGATATCATTTTAAAGGAAATGTCTGTCATTTAAATAAGAAACTTGAGATAATACATTTATATGTATTTAAGGCACATTTCAATTTTTTTTAAAACTAACATTATTAGTCATATGAACTGGAGTGAAAAGAGGTTGATATTTAATGGCTTAAGAATCTAAATGCAAGGGAGGGGGGGTTACCTAAACCAAGAAATTGAAACTTTTAATACAGTACCAATCTGAAAACCTTACACTAAATAAACTGTTCTCAAAATGTGAGAAATGTACCAGTAAGGGGTCCTAGCGTGGCACTGCACAATAATGCACTGCACCGCAAGGTCAGTTTGAACTGCAAGGTAGATGGTTCAAACCTACCAGGTGCTCCTCGGAAAACCTACACAGAGTCACTATGGGTTGTATTTGATTAAATGGCACTTAACAACAAACAACAACAGGGGGTGACAAAGTAAGATACAAAGCTTTCATAAGCATTATTAGGAAAGGTATGCATCAGGGTTATATTCTTTCACCACACTTATTCAATCTGTTTGTTGAGTACATAATCAGAGAAGTTGGATTATATGAAGAAGAATGGGGCATCAGAATTGGAGAAAGACTTATTAACAACTGGTGATAAGTAGATGCTATAACTTACTTGCTGAAAGTTAAAAGGACTTAAAATACTTA
>NW_006408550.1:802598-805746 GCF_000296735.1 Chrysochloris asiatica
GGATTGTAACCATGGCAATGAGACAACATACGAAAGAATGAATGTAAAACTAATGTTCTCCCATGTAAACTATCACATAATTCACAATAAAACATTTAAGAAAAAAAAAAATCAAACTATATATTGCATTAGGCAAATCTTCTGCACAAGACCTCTTTAAAGTGTTCAAGAGGCAAAGATGTCAGTTTGAGGACAAAAGTGCACCTGACCCAAGCTCTGGTATTGTTAATAATCTCAAATGCATGTGAAAGCTTAACAATGATTAAGGAAGATCGTAGAGGAATTGCTACTTGTGAGTTATAGTGTTGGAGAAGAATATTATAGGCACCACGGACTGCCATGACCAAAAACAAATCTGTGTTGGAAGAAGTACAACCAGAATGCTCCTTCAGAGTCAAGATGGTGAGACTCTGTCTCTCACATTTAGGACATACTTTCAGGAGGGACATTATGCTTGGAAAATGGAGGGTCAGCGGAAAAGAGGTAGACCCTCAATGAGATGGATTGGCACAGTAGCAGCAGCAATTGTGAGGATGGCACAGGACCAGGTGTTTTGTCTGTACACAGGGTCGGTATGAGTTGGAACCGACCAGACGTCACCTAAATTCAACAACATTAACCAATCACAGGGAATAAAACAGATGTCTAGCAGTTGTCTGAAAAACAAAGTAGTGAAATTTATGAAGAGTGGGCTACTTGTTTTATCAGGCTGTAACACTGTTGGGGTTTTTTATTGGTAATACATGACAAAAGATAGAACCAATAAAACAGGATCACAGATACTGTATTGGTTTAATCTATTTCAAAATTTTTTATTAACATCAATTTCAACTGGAGAACCAGTATGGCACTGTAATTAATATACGCACTGGACTGCTAACTACAAGGTCAGCAGTTCAAACCCACCAGCAGTCCTCAGAAACACTAAACAAGGTCACTGAGTCTGAACCTACTTACTGGCACTTAACAACAAATCACATACATGTAAGGCCATAATGAGCCCATTGTGCTGACCATTTGGATGTAAGCGCAGCACCATCTCCACCTGGTGGTAACCAAACCAAGTCACATGCACCCAAAGATACTGACTGAAAATGTTCATCATTCTTTGTGATGAAACTGCAAATTTACAAATGCACATTGAATGCCTTATATCAAAGTTATCACAAAAAAATCATATATTACATGTATTTAATAATTAAGTTACCTTGGCCTTATCATGAAGACAAACTTACTATTAGAAACAAATTTGTGCCATATTTATAACTTTTCCTATCAACAAACAATTTTAATAAACCTGAAATATTAAAACTGCCCCCAATTTTCAGCCTACATATATCTCCATATATCACAGGAAATACTCATTAATAATTATTGAGATGAGCAGTGGACTATAAACCACAAGGTTGGAGGTTCAAGCCCACCAGCCACTCTGTAGGAGAAACATGAGGTTTTCTGCTCCTGCAAAGATCTATTGCCTTGGAAACCCTATACAGGGTCGCTATGTGTCGGAACCGATTCCAAAGCACTTAACAACAATGACAAATTATGTGGTCAATTGATGTCTTTGAATTGTAGTGTTGGTGAAGAATATTAACTACACCATGGACTGTCAAAAGAACAAACAAATCTATTCTTAGACAAAGTACAGTCAGAATGCTCCCTAGAAGTGAGGATGATTAGACTTCCTCATTTGCATTTTGAACATTTTATATGGCAGGACCAGTCAGTCCCTGGAGAAGGACACCATCCTTGCTAAAGTGGAGGGTCAGCAAAAAAGAGGAAGATGCTCATGAAGACAGGTTGACATAGTGACTGCAACAACAGGCAATGGCTGCAGGGGTGGTCCAGGGTCAGGTAGAGTCTTGGTCTGCTGTACAACGGGTCACTACGAATGGGAACCATCTCATGATACTAACAATAAAACAACAGTTACGTGGTAAGGATTATATAAATCATACGTACTTTTTCTCACCTGTGCATAAATATCAGAACTGTTTGCCTCTAAGTACTGTTTTATCAGACTGAGAAAATGTTACAGCTATTATAAGAACACAAGTGGATGAAACAAGTTTCTTCTATCTCTTCTTTCCACATAAGTATCTCATAAAATGTCTCTATGATAAATCTGGTCCCCTTTTGAGAATATCTGCTCATGATACATAGTGTTCTTATACTGCAGCTCAGTAACAAAATTGTAAAACTCAAAAAATAAACCACAGCAATAAAACATTAGGGGAGAAAGTACTTTCTACCATACCCAACTGCTTAATTATAATTTACTGCTAAACTATACCTTTTTAAAAAGTGAATAATATTTAAATTATTGTGATGTTTTAAGTTCTTTCCCTAAAATCTATGTTGGAATCCTAAACCTGATGAATGTAATCTTGTCTGGGAACAAGATTTTTCTTTGTTATCAGTATAGGATGTGCCCGAAACTATTCAGCCCTGAGTTCTAAATGGAGCTCTGGCAGCATAAAGGATTCTGAAGTGCGCTGCTAACCGAAATGTCAGCAGTTCAAATCGAGCAGCCACTTCGTGGGAGAAAGGTGAGGTTATCTGCTCCCATAAAGATTTACATCTGTGGAGACCGTATACAGGGTCGTTATGAGTCAGAACCGACTTGGTGGCACACTGCCTCCATCACCACCTGAGTTATGCAAAGCAGTACAGGCACGGAGACAAGTGAGCACAAACAGGGGGAAGACAGATGTCATGTGCAGCTCACTAAGGAAATGAGGAACACTGGGCTACAGAAGCTAAGACTGGGGTCTTCCCTCTGAACTCATGGTGAAAGCCTTCCCGACACTCAGTTCTCTGAATGTGGACTTCTAGCCTCCTAATCTGAAAAAAAAAAAGAGCTCTGGTAGCGTAGTGGTTACGAATCGGGCTGCAAACCGCAAGGTCAGCAGTTCGAAACTTCCAGGTGTTTTGCAGGAGAAAGATGAGGCGTTCTGCTCCCATAAAGATTTACAGCCTCGGAAACCCTGTACAGGGTCGCTATAGGTCAGAACTGACTCCACGGCACATGGCCACCACCAATCTGAAAACAATGAATTTCCATTTTTTTAAATCACCCATTTGTAGGATTTCTGTTACAGCAGCAGTAAGAAATTAAGATAATGAGTCAATGAAACTCTGATAT
>NW_006408550.1:805874-811052 GCF_000296735.1 Chrysochloris asiatica
GTACATATATGCTAATATTTTACATCTTAATCATTCATGAAAAACTATCAAAAACAAAAGAGCTCTGCTGGCACTGTGGGTTAGGTGGTGGGCTGCTAAACACAAGATCAACGGTTCTAAACTACCAGGCAGTCCGAGGGAGCGGGAGAAGGATGAGACTGCTTGCTCCCTAGAGATGAAAGCTCTCGGAAGCCTATGGACAGTTGCTAGGAGTCCCAATCAACTGCACACCAATGGGTTTTGCTTTATTGTATTTTTTTTTTTTAAATCACACTTCAAAGGTTATTTCCTCATTTTCATAAAATTATAATATATATTTATTAAGACTTACTTTTATATTCAAGGTATTCTTAGAAACTATAATAAAAATCTGATTTTTATCCTTTTTTTATTTTTTAAAAGGACACTGGGTGATCAACCAATAATAATTAAATGCTGCCACAATTTAAGAAAAGCATTGGTGGTTTAGAGTTCACGATCTGGAATCAGACGTTTCCAGATAACACCAGGTTTGTGACCTGTCTCTAATGAGGGGCAGAGAGGTTTTCTGTTTTGTCCAGTGACTTACCTTCAGTGTCTAGAATAATACATGGCACAAAAACAACCACGTAATTAATGAGTGAATTTATCAAAGCCTTGATTTCCTGAACTATAAACTAAGCATAAACATAATAATATCACCACCTACGCAGGCAAGGAACCCTAGTGATGCAACAATGAAGTGCTCAGCAGAAAACAGAAAAGATGGCAGTCCAAACCCACCCAGGACCTCCACAGGAGACAGACCTGGCGATCAGCTGTAACAGATTGTTGTTGTTGTTAAGTGCTGCCGAGTCGATTCTAACCCATACCGACCCTGTATAGGGTTTCCGAGGAGCAGCTGGTGAGCTTGAACCGCCAACCTTGTAGTTCAAACAGCTTTGCAGTCTGCATTAACCCGCAGCGCCACACCAGGAAAGAAAAAGCCTTCTGGGCAGTTCTACTCCGTCACATAAGGTTACTCTGAGTTGAACAGACCCAAGAGGAAAACAGTGCCATCCCCTCAGAGCTTAGCCATTTTGGCCCATCTGCACATTCTATGAAGTAGTAAGTAAAAAGCTTCAGACCTGTCCCACCTCAAGGGAAGAATAATGAATTTTCTGACTAACTAGCTTTCTGAGAGGCAAAGGTCAGTGCTTCTCAATTGGTGGGGGACTATGAGTTGGATACAGTTCCTATTCAAAGTGTTCAAAGAGTCATTACCCTCTTGGTTACACATACACACATACTGCTTGATTGATGGATGAATAAAGACCAGGTCTTGTGAGCTTGCTATTTCCAGAGTCATAAACAAAATAACTTCCCTGGGGGAAAGGGCCTAGAAGTTCTATTTCTGCTTTGGTTTAACATCAATTTCTCTAATTTAGTTTTACACTTAGTAAAGCCTACACATGGGCCATGTTTGGCTCTACTGTGCCTTTTCTCTATTTGGTTAAGGACTTAACACTTTTTATTTCCACTGGGTTCTTGTGAAGCATGTGATAATCCACACAAAAATATGGACTTAGCATAGTGCCTTCCTCAACACAATGAACATTCAACAAATGCTAGTACTTCTATTTCAACTTCCATCACAGTATATTTTAGGTAGATCCTTTGCACTGCCATGTGTATTTTATAATCAACTTGTTGGTTTCTGAATAAAAGCCTGCTAGAGTTCTAGAGTGCAGTAATGTTAAATGTACAGATTAATTTAGAGAGAATGGACTTAATACCATTAAGTCTTCCAACGCATGAACAAGATATATTTCTCTATTTATTTATATACCTTCTTTAATTGTTTTCAACCAAGTTTTATGGTTTTCAGAGTACAAGTCTTATGCATGTTTACAGATTCATACTTAAGGATCTTATATTTTTGCTATTTATAATACTTTTATATTTCAATTTCCAATTGCTCATTGCTAGTGAAGTATACAGAAATACAACCGAATTTTTACATTGAGTGAATATCCTGAAACCTGGCTAAAGTACATGATTAGTTCTAATAGTTTTTTTTTTCTTTTTTGTAAATAAAAATTACACAGCAATACACACCTATTATGATTAAAATGTAGAAGGAACTGGAATTTTCAAACACTACTAGCAGGGATAGAAACTGTTACAACTACTTTGATAAACATTTGAGCAGTTTTTAAAAAGTTAAACACACCCTATCATATGATACAGCCATTCCATTTCTAGGAATTTGTCCAAAAGAAATTAGTGCATTTGTCCATACAAAGGCCTGTAAATGTTCATAGTAGCTTTATTTGTAATACCCCAAAACTAAAAACAGTCCAAATGTTGATCAATTGTTCTTGTTGTTGCTAAGTGATCCTATGAAAAATTGTGGTATCCATCCAATACTGCTATTGTTAAGTACCTTCAAGTCAATTTTGACTCACAGCAACCCAGTATTGATTGAGTTTTCAAGAAGTGGCTGATGGGTTTGAACTGCCAATCTTGTAGTTAGCAGTCCAGTGTTTATCTTATAACACCACACCAGCAATAAAAAAAGGAATAAGCGGATACATTCAACAACATGGATGAATTTTAAAAGAATTATGCTAAGTGATGGAGTCCTGGTGTGGTGCTATAGGTAAATACTAGATTGCTAACCACAGGTTGGTGGTTCAAACCTACCAGCTACTCCTTGGAAACTCTAAACAGTGTCACTCTAAGTCAGAACTGACACGATGGCACTTAACACAACAAACAAGTGGAAGAAGCCAAACAAGAAAGAATGCATGCTGTATGATTCCATTTATACAAAATTATAGAAAATGCAAACAAATCTACAGTGAGATGGTAGATCAAAGCTGCCTGGAGAAGGATTATGAAAGAATATGAGCAACCTTTGGAAGGTTGTCATTATGTCCACTATCTTGTTTGAGTAAGGATTTCAGAGGTGAATACAAATGTCAAGACTCATCAAATTACACATTTTCAATATGAAGATATATCAATATAATTGTCCCTAAGTATCCCAAGTCATGGTTTTTTCAATGGTCTCATATGTGTGTAAAAGGTAGACAATGATTAAGGCAAATTCAAGAAGAATTGATATATTTGAATTACGATGTTACCGAACAATGTTGAAACTAACATGGCCTGCCAAAAGAACAAACAAATCTGTCTTGGAAGAAAGGCGCCTTAAAAGTGAGGATAGCAAAACTTTGTCTCCTGCACTTTGGACACATGATCAAGAGGGATTAATCCCTGAAAAAGGACACTGTGCTGTAGAGGATCAGTAAAAAAGAGGAAGACCCTAATGAGATGACTGAGACAATGGTTGCAACAATGGACTCAAACATAACAACTGTGAGGATGGTGTATGATGGGTAGTATTTCCTTCTGTTTACAAACTCAAGGGCACCTAACCAGTATCCAGAGTATATTTCATTCATATGCAATTCATATGCCATACATTTATCCTTTTAAAGTGCACAATTCAGTATTCACAAGGTTGTACAACAAACTCCACTAATTCCTGAACACTTTATCAGGCCCAAAACAAACCCCATTCCACATTTCGCCAGGCCCTCAGAATACACTTAACATCTACAGAACAGTATATACCATCTGGCCACCTCAGTCACGCCTCAAGACCTTCCAAATTTAAGACTTTGATTTTAAGTTCATTTTTAGTGACTGTGATAGATACAATGCAACTAACCATCATTTTATTGTTAAAATAAGAACCAGAACCATACTGATATACACAGTGATCATTTCAGAAATGTTTAAATAACAAAAATATTATTTAGTGTACATGTGTAACAGTGATGGTCAAGTACCATCAAGTCAATTCTGACTAACAAAAATCCTATATACAAAAGAACAAAATGCTGCCCGGTCCTGTCCATCCTCACAATAGTTACTGTGTTTAAGCTGATTGTCAACAGGCAGCCTCTGTGCCAATCCATCTCATGGAGGACCTTGTACATGGTAATGTTGCTGTTGTTAAGTGCCGTTGAGTCGATTCTGACTCACAGAGACCCTACCCTGTACAGTGTTTTGGAGGAGCTACTGTTGGGTTTGAACTGCTAACCTTGTGGTTCACAGTCAGTGCTGATCCTGCAGCACCACACCAGGAGTCTAACATATGGTAGTAGGGCTTCCAAATAATTACTTTTATTAAAATATTCATTCCAAATGTAGAAACTTTATTTACCTTCTTCTTAGCTGTCCTTGTCAGTTAACAATGCCGAGACTTGCCACTGAAACAGTCATGAATATTAAAGATATACTTACTACCTTGCAAATGCTGAATAACACACAACCTACAAAGCTTTAAAATTTTAAATCAATACAGTCTGTTTCGAGATAGTTTCAATATAAACTACACTTTCTCAATAATCCATTAAAACATTCAATATTTGCAAGATATTTGACATTTACAAAGCTCTGGGAAAAGCCAACATCACACTGGAAGAATAACAGGTTAATGAACCAACTCCGAACAGTATGATTAATACTTGTGTCTGTTTTATTTATTTATTTATTTTTAAATCACATGATCATCATTTGTATTACTGTATCCATTGGTTCTAGTAAAGGCAATAATAATCATCAAAATCTAGCAATTTTTTTATTATGGAGGAGTGTCAGTGATGACAAATATACATAATAAGCCTTGGAATGATTTGCATTGTTTTTAATGAATCTATTATCCTACAGATTATTTTTGGAACATATAAATTAAATGTGATAGAGCGAAAAATAACAGCTGATACTAGGATATTGTAAGCTTAGCACATACTGTGAAAGCAATGCTTAAGCATTACTTACTTCTTAAAAACTAAATTTTTACAGAATCTATTCCAAGCATACTAATTAAAAGTTAGATATATTCTCACAGATATGTCTAAGCAAGGTCTAAATTTGAACATTACACGATTAAAATGCTGTTAAAGCATGATTTGTGGAGGATATTCCATTTTATTGGTAAGGAGTACAGAAAACACATTTAATACACAACTATGTGTCCTTGGAAACCCCATACAGGGTCACAATGGGTTGGAATCAACTCGATGGCACTTAACAACAATAACAACATGTAACTGAACTATCAAAGACAGCAGAATTCAGAAAGAATATGAAATGCTTATCTTTCTTTTTTGGTGCAATTATTTTCAAAGAAGATGGAAGGAATGC
>NW_006408550.1:812512-814304 GCF_000296735.1 Chrysochloris asiatica
GACCAGGCAGTGTTTCGTTCTGTTGTGCATAGGGTCGCTATGAGTCAGTACTGACTCAATAGCACCTAATAACAACAATTTTCAAAGTACACTGCCTGATACAGAGACTCTTGATATCTGAAATGGATATCATCAAAAACCTTCTGAACTCACAAATGTACAAATATTACTAAATATATCCACCTTAGGAAAATTACTAATTAGCCAATAAAAAGAAAATTACAAAGCCTGATTAAAATGCGTATGTTGAGTAAGTCAATGTCTATGCACTAGCTACTCATATTTTGCCTGAAGAATTATGAATTGTTTCCTCATGAGCCTTGCAGCTTATTATAGACAAAACCATGAATGAGAAACCCTTGAATGCCAAAGGCCTGATCTAAATATCTGAGAAAAGTATGAATGAATGAAGAAATGAATTCAATAAATTTCCTTAGGATAATATCAATATGATCCGTCAACCAAAATACAATGTTTCCCCTTAGGATTCTTCCTAGAGAAATGAAAACTTATGTTTATACAAAAACAGTATCTACGTGTTTATAGTAGCTCTACTGATAATCACCAAAAACTGGGAACAACCCAAATGCCCTTCAACTGGTGAAGGGATAAACAGATTGTATTACTTCCACACTACAGAATACTCAGAAATACAAAGTAATCAACTAGCGGTACACATAACAACTTAGAGGAATCTCAAAGGCAATGTGCTGAGCAGAAGTCAATCTCTATGCACTATGACTCAATATGTGACCTTTAAAAAAAAAAACCAGCGATGATGAACATTTTTGCCAAGATTAAGGTGAAAAGGAGGATGTGACTATAAAGAGTAAACATGGGGAATTTCGGAGGATACAGTATACTGTATCATGATTGTCAGGTGGGGGTTGATAGTGATGTGTTTTAACATGTTTAAAAATTCACAGAACTGTATAGCAAAAATGGGTGAATTTTACTGCATGATCATTTAAAAAATAAACAACATTTGCAAGAAATCAACTAATTTCACACACCCATTCTGAAATGTGTGACAATGTTATTATATATAGCCAATTATTTACATAAATGTATTGAACAATGTTTGCTAAAGGTAATAACTTAATAAAATATAACAGATTACGTGATTTAAAGTCTTCAAAACTCTACTCTGTAATCAACAAAAGACTTACCAAGTTCATTGAGACTCTGAGCAGCTTTCGTTATCTCTCTGCTTCCCCCTTGCAGCTGTCCTTGAAGTCTTTTACTGAGATACAAGATGCGGATTATTCTCCGAAGCAAATCACAGGCAACCTGTGTAAATATCACAGTGTTAAATAACTATAGTCAATCCATGAATTTTATTACTGTTACCATTAATATGTGAATCTGTCAGTTCTTCCCAGATACTAAAGATTCATTTATGGTATCTCCCCCTCCCTGCTCCCACCTACATGGTAGAAACGAAATTATCACAGATCTGTAAAAGAATCAGATCCCCTAGAGAACTCACAGAAGTAACACACTTATCTTTTACAATAAATTCCAATTTATAGTAAAAACAAACAAACAAGCATAAACATTGCCACTGAGTCCAATCCAACTCAAAGGGACCCTCTATAAAGGATTTCCAATGCTGTATATTTTCACAGATGTGTTGCTGTAAGATATGATATCAAATGCAAGGTTGATTTGAACCACAAGGTCAGCAGTTCAAACACACCAGCTGCTCCTTGGAAACCCTATATACAGGGTCGTTATGCATTGGAACCAACTCAAGGGCACTTACTAACAACAACAAATCTTTACTGGAGCC